>NW_019716257.1:1644503-1658764 GCF_900074925.1 Ramularia collo-cygni | reverse complement strand
TTTTTCGGCCGCTCCCGCGGCCAATCAGGCCGCCGCGCTAGCCACAGCGTTTTTTGGCTTCACCCCCGGGACATTAGAGCAGCGAGCTGCAATCACCGACGATGAGCCGGATTCTCATTACATCATCTCTATGTTGCCGTCATTGTTGTCGTTTTCTAATCAACACAGAGTGATGCTTCCTTGGCCTGCTCCCTCATCGTAGGGCCCACTTTCCTGCCTTTCCTGACTATCGACAACATGGCTTCAGTCGTCCTCGTTGGCGCCACGGGGCTTGTGGTCCGTAAGCATTTTGCAAAAAGAAGCGTGACAGATGCTAAAACATACAAAGGGGTCCCACATCCTGAAGACACTTCAGGCTGTAGATGGCGTTAGGTGTGTACCGATGCCTTCTCCAGGCGGCCTAGTCTAGATGCACTTGTTGCCTATCTTCCCGGCCCCAACGTTTACAAGTGCAGCCATATCTAATCAGAACATCCTCTGTAGCAAAATTGCCACATTCAGTCGCAAGCCTCTCCCCAGCGAGACCAAGATCAACAACCCGATCGTCTCTCCGGACAGCTCATCATGGCCTCAGCAATTTCCAGCTAACAACGATCTCTTCATCTCCGCGCTGGGAACAACTCGTGCCGCAGCTGGCGGTTTCGAGAACCAACGTAAGATCGATTATGACCTCAACGTTGCACTCGCACAGGAAGCGGCGAAGGGAACGAAGGTTTATGTACTCATATCCTCTTCCGGAGCAAACTCGCAGAGCATGGTTGGGTATCCCAAAATGAAAGGCGAGCTGGAAGATGCTGTTGCAAGTATGGGGTTCAAGGTGAGCATGTTTTGCGCTGTTCGCGTTCTTTGCACAAAAAATGAGTGCTAACTAGCTCGCGCCAGCGTGTCATTATACTCCGACCGTACGATAAGTCACGTCTTTTTGTACTAAAACCACCATGCTAACAGGCGTTGAAGAGGATTGATCGTCGGGGCTCGGGACGACACTCGGATAGTAGAGGCAGCGTTCAGAAAGCTAGCTGGCGCCATGGGCGCTGTCAGCAACAAATTGAAGGACTTCTGGGCCCAAGACGACGAGGTCATTGCGAGAGCTGCTGTTAGGGCGGGGCTTGAAGCGCTGAAAGATGTCGATGGAAAGGAGAAGGTGACGATTCTCGGACAGGCTGATGTCGTTAGGCTGGGCCGGACAGAATGGGATCTTTGACTTTGATGAATCAACAAGCAGGCCCGGGAAGCTACATAATGTAACAATTGTTCCTCCTATTGCCTACAGCGATCTATTCGATCCCAATCATCCCAGTATCTGTAGAGAGCAGACTTCTTCCTCGCCATCTAGATTCAATTACCATTTGCAGCAGTTCGCATAATTAAATCGATCTGAAACGGACCATGTGGGGGGGATTTTCCTATAATGCCTTAGAGCCAGCGGCTGCAACTCTCCGAGATCCCACTTCATCACATCACCATCCCCAGCACATGACAGACGCTGCGACCTTGACGTTGCGAATCACTTCTGACTGCCTCGCACGTAGATTCGCTCATGGGGATCTAAATGGAGGGCAATGAATAATTCGCGTACACCAGCATCTGAAAGGTATGCCAGCTAATCATCCTCCGCTTGCTTCGTCCCCTTCACTGTAGCCATCCTCTCCCGCGCATGCCCGACTTTTAAAGTCACCCGTCATTCACGATCCAGCTTCACTCTCAGCTCCTTCCGAGACACTTGATGCTTTGCACGGGCATTCCCGAAGGCCGCAGAAGTCGCTCTTGCTTCAAGCACCTCCGCATCGATCCAACCCACTCCACCGTCTTCTCTGACCTCACCTTCCCCATCCCATTCACGACAGCCACAAACAAGCACATTCTTCGGACAATCGTTGACAAATGCCTCCAAGTCAGCCAAGCCAGCGAGTCCTCCGCTCAGCCTCCGCAAGGCTGCTTGCCGCCGACGATAGCAACACTACACCGCACACCGACTCCGCCGCGACTGCACCCAGTTCTGCCCTTGCTACCGCGCAGCCCTCTTCACCTCACAACACCACAGCCTCATCTGCTGCTTTACCGGCAATACGCAAGCGCAAGGTCGCTACCACCGAGACACCCGAGGCGACACGCGAGCAGCGCAGCTCCAAACGCCGGCGACCCGGAACCGGCTCTACAACTGCCTCCACGGGCAATACGGTGATGTCCAGTGCTGGCCCATCGGGCTCCTCGGCAGAAACCTCGCCGCAGCAGGCGCCGCGCGACTCCTCCCGCAGAAAGACCGGCCGGCGCAGTAAAGATACACCTGCCGACCCCTCGGGCTCCAGCGTCCCTGCGAGGAAGCCGCGCAAAAGCTCGCGGAAAGATCAAGATGTGGTGATGAAGGACACGGATGAAAAGGGAGGCGAGCAGCTGCACGACGACGATGATGATGACGATGCCGCTGAGCCATCCCGTCAAGACACTGGCGGTGGAGCAGACGGCAGCGACGATATGCCGCGGGGCTTCCCCACCCACGACGAGCTTGATGCACTGGACCGCGCCGAGGATCCCTTCGGTGGCGGCTATCTTTCTCGCTTTGGCGGCCACTCAGGTCTGACTAGTAGCCTGAGAGCACTCAGCGGCATCGTTTCTGGCACCCACMGCCGTCTTCGCAACATACTCGCCCAACTACGAACCAAGGACGACTCTTCTGTCCAACTCATTGCACTGCAGGAGCTGTCTGAGCTTCTCTTGGTCTCCAACGAAGACAACCTGGCCGGCCACTTTGCACCCGATCTATATGTCAAAGAGCTGGTAACGCTTATGCAGCCAAATGCCTTTACTGGCGAGGAGAATCCGGAGATTATGCTGCTAGCGTGCCGCTGTATCGCCAATCTCATGGAGGCGCTCCCTGCTGCGACTGCCAGCGTGGTGTACGGCGGTGCAGTGCMTATACTCTGCCAGAAACTTTTGGAGATTCACTTCATCGACCTCGCGGAGCAAGCCCTCAGCACGCTGGAAAAGATCTCGGTAGAGTTCCCTTCGTCCATCGTGCGGGAAGGCGGGTTGACCGCATGTTTGACATATCTCGATTTCTTCGCAACCAGCACGCAGAGAACGGCGGTGACTACCGCAGCCAATTGCTGCCGCAACATTCCAGAAGACTCGTTTCCAACAGTCCGCGACGTGATGCCAATCCTGTTGACCACGCTTTCTAGCAGCGATCAACGTGTGGTCGAGCAGGCTTCCTTGTGTGTGTCCAGAGTCATCGACAGTTTCAAGTTCCACGAGAGCAAGTTGGAGGAGCTGGTGAGTGCTGARCTGCTCAAAGCCATTCTGCGTCTGTTGCTTCCAGGCTCCACCAACTTGATTGGCCCCAGCATTCACACACAGTTCCTGCGCGTATTGTCCATCACGGCGCGTGCGAGTCCACGCCTGTCCGCAGAGCTGCTGAAGATGAACGTCGTTGACACGCTCTACCAAATCCTGACCGGCGTGTCGCCGCCTACGGGTACAGATGGCGTTGCCGCGAAGATTGACAAGAATGTCATTATGCAATCAATCATTCGCACTCCACGAGAGTCAATCTTCGAAACCTTGAATGTCATTTGCGAACTGCTTCCCACCGTTTCACAAGAGAGCCTGACGTTCCTCGACGACTTGAAAGACGCCGGCTACACGGGTCCCGCAACTGCGTCTTTGTCGTCGCGAGCCAAGGCCTCGCCAAATGAGAAGATGCTCGAGTTGCTCAAAGACTGTGCTGATGAGGTCAAGCGCTTCGCTGTCATCTTGTTCCCAACGCTGATGCATGCATACACCAGCACTGTCAACCTGAGTGTTCGTCAGAAGGTCCTTACTGCACAGCTGAAGATGCTGTCCAATTTGGATATTGATATTCTACAAGAAGCCCTGCACGGCGTCACGTATGCCTCTCACCTTGCATCTATCCTCTCACAGCAGGACAATGCGTCGCTTGTGACGTTTGCCCTGCAAGCGGCGGAGCTGCTCTTGAAGCGTATGGAATCAGTCTATCGACCACAATTTTACCGTGAAGGCGTCATGGCTGAGATTGCCAAATTGGCAGCCCGCGAGATCAAAAAGGAGGCAGATTCCACAGTTGCCGTCAAGCTTGAAGATATCGATGCGCCACCAACCCGCAGACAGCYGCTCGAAGATGACGACGATGATGAGGGCGACGACGGCGAAGCGATTGACGTCGAGATTGACGTTCACGACGCAGGCAGCGACGATGATGATCATGATGGTCATGATGGCAACGAGCATTCCGAGCATGGAGACGGCCCAGTCCCACAAGACGGCGATGACGAGCACGATGATGAACACGACGATGATGAACCCGCGCGACCCGGGCATCACTCGGACATTTCAGACATKCCGCCTCCTCGGAAATCGCACCGCATCGTGGATGCTCAAGATGTGATCACGCTACAAGCGAAACGCTTCGTTGAAGCGCACGGAGATGGTGCTAGCGAACAAATGCGCACCCAGGCTACTGAAGTTCTCAACGACATCAAGTCCCTGGCTGACCAGCTGAGGGCTTGCTATGTTCTTTCAAACACGCCAGACCAGAGCGGATCTACATGTTTCCGTCGCCTAGCGAAGTACTTTGGTGGAGATGTTCTTGAGAGCATTACCAGCTACGAGTTGATGACTTCCGGCATCGTGGAAGTTTTGCTTGAGATTTTCACCGTCGACGATGAGGAAGTCGCAACCCGCGCGCGCTCAGACTTTCTTGGAGTCTTCATGTCAACATCGAATCATGCAAAGATTGCCACTGGCGATGCCAACTCGCCTTCAACCGCATTCAGTGTGCTCGTTTACAAGCTGCAGGACTTGTTGAGCCGTGCAGAGCATTTCGAAGTGGTCACGGTCTCCCACAACGCGTTTGAGAGCAACAGAGGAAGCGCTGCTTCTATGCTCGCCAAGCAGCTGCGACTGAAACTTGTTGCCGGTGAAGATTCTGGGATTCCTCGGCACTTTAGAAACATCATGGTCTCTATCCACGCCATTGCAACTTTCAAGGCCCTGGAGGATTATCTTCGCCCCCGCATCAATCTCTCGGAACGACCACGCGGTGCCCGCCGAGATGGCATTTCCGCCGCAATGGCTGCGTACGCGGCCGCTATGGCAGGTCGCGAAGGAAGAGACCAACCCCCACCTATCCCGAACTTGGCCAACTCTCTGTCAACTCGCAGCAGCGGTAAGAAGAGCAAAGCTTCCAAATCGGATGCTGGCCAAGCAGAAACTGGCAAGACGGAGGACAGTAGCGGTCGGCTACGCAGATCGTCTAGAAGACAGTCTGCGCAAGCATCCTCTATCGATCCTGCATCGCAGGCAGATGTGGCCGCTTCGTCATCGCAAGGGGCAGACGCGGACGAAGATGCGGCTCTTATCCAAAAGGCTTTGGAGTGTGCTGATGAGGCTCACGTCTCGGATGATGATGATGATGACGCCGATATTGAAGCAGATCTGGATGCTCTTGTCGACGATCTGGAGGACGGCGMACTTGAAGACGATGCTCCTGATCCGTCGGCGGTCAATCTCGAAATCGCAAAGTCTGGCAAAGTTACAGCTCGTACCGAAGACGGCGCGCGTGTTGGCACCCCTTCACAAGGTGTACCGACTCCTACTGGCAGGGATCGCATGTCGGCCACATCTCGACTTGCGGCGGCACGCGAGTTGCTGGCCACACCGACATCTTCGGCGCGCGGCATGTCATATGCTTCCGCTCTGCAACAAGCGCCGCAAGACTGGCACATTGAATTCAGCGTCAATGATCAGCCAATTGCAAGCGACACCACCATCTACCGCGCATGTCACTTCAACCAAGCGCAGGGAGACGATGCGTCAAGTCGCAACATTTGGTCGGCGACACATACCATCTCGTTCAAGCGGGTCTCAGGTCCGTCACCGACAGAGCGCAGCACGCCCAGTGAAGGCGCGTCTGGCAACATTCACTCGGATGGGCTACCGCCATCTCTTGACCAATACCCTGTGACTGCGTCGATCCTACGGCTCATGAGTATACTTCACGACCTCAACCTCAACTTGGACGATGTCATGGCAGAGAACAACCCGGTGCAGTTGATGCATGAACCCGTCACGCAGTTTATCAACACGAAGCTTACTGCGAAGCTGAACCGACAAATGGACGAACCACTCATCGTTGCAAGCCAGTGCTTGCCTAGCTGGAGCGAGGATCTTGCCCGCTTGTATCCTTTCCTCTTCCCATTTGAGACTCGTCATCTCTTCTTGCAGTCAACGTCGTTTGGCTACTCGCGGTTAATGGGTCGTTGGCAAAACGCGCAATCCGACAATGAATCACGACGTCATCGCGACGAACGCGTTTTCCTTGGAAGAGTCCAGCGCCAGAAGGTTCGCATCTCACGCACTCGCATTCTGGAATCTGCAATCAAGGTCATGGAACTGTACGGGAGCTCCTCCAGTGTGCTGGAAGTGGAGTACTTTGAGGAGGTCGGCACCGGTCTCGGACCGACGCTCGAGTTCTATTCCACCGTTTCCAAAGAGTTCTGCAAGCAAAGCACCAAATTATGGCGTGACAGCGATTCGCAGGGCGATGACGAGTACGCTTTTGGCAAGCAGGGCCTCTTTCCCAGACCGATGAGCGAGACAATGGCTTCCAACGAGAATGGTCAGAGGGTGCTTCACCTCTTCAAGATGCTGGGCAAATTTGTCGCTCGCTCCATGCTTGATGCACGCATTATTGATGTGTCTTTCAATCAGACATTCTTTCGCATCGGAGACAGCGCAACTACGGTCACGCCTTCGCTCGGTGCCGTTGCTACAGTGGACGAGGACCTGGCCAAGTCGCTCAAGATGCTGCGCAAGTACGAAAATGCTAAGAAGCGAATTGAAGAGGATCCGAGACTATCTGCCACACAAAAGGCGATGAAGATGGAACAGATTCGCGTTAACGATGCGAAGATCGAGGACTTGGCCATAAATTTCACGCTTCCCGGATACCCGGAAATCGAGCTCGTGGACAACGGTGTTAACCTCGATGTCAACCTCGACAATGTCGGCCTTTACATCAAAAAGGTCATCGACTTCACACTGGGTGCAGGCGTGCAGAGGCAGGTTGATGCTTTCCGTGCTGGATTCTCCCTCGTGTTCCCCTACACTGCGATGAAGTCCTTTACGCCCAAAGAACTCGTTGGCCTGTTCGGGCGGGTGGATGAAGACTGGTCGCTGGCCACGCTGATGGACTCTATCAAGGCCGACCATGGGTACAATCTCGACAGTAAAAGCGTGAGGAATCTGCTACAGGTCATGTCGGAGTACGCGCCGGAACAGAAGAGAGCCTTTCTGCAATTCGTTACGGGCAGTYCTAAGCTGCCGATCGGAGGTATGTTTGCGCTTCACAGGTCTGCTGAACTGAGAGATGGACTGACTAACCTGCTTGTGTTTCAGGCTTCAAGGCGCTTACGCCGATGTTTACTGTTGTATGCAAGCCTAGTGAGCCACCATACTCTTCCGACGACTATCTTCCTTCAGTCATGACCTGGTAAGTCAATATCAGAGATGCATGGCGAGAACAACTTGCTGACTTGTCGCCAGCGTTCAATATTTGAAGCYTCCGGACTACTCCTCAGTGGAGATCCTGAAAGCCAAACTGAATGTTGCAATGTCCGATGGACAGGGGGCATTCCACCTGAGCTAGAGCGGTGTTGTGGGAATGGGTGTGAAAGGGTGTGAAAGGGTGTGAAAGGGCATGCAAGATGAATGCTTTCGCAGCACGCGGAACATCATAACAGACGACGAAAACGAACAGGTCTCGGGCAAGGAAGTCTGGCCTTGCTGGCGTGTGGCGAATACAGTGGGAAAGCATAGCCTGGCGTTTCTCTTCGAGCTTCATTCGCTCGCTCGGCCGCTGGGCAGTTATCCTAGCACTTTACGGAGAGAATGGATATGATTTATGATCGTTACCGAGCATTTTCACTTGCGCTTGACGTTCGGGACATTGAATTGTATCATAGTTTGTGTGTAATCGGCCTACCTTCCTCAGGGTCAATGCTCTAGTTCGTCCCTCGGCTGAGCGGGGAGCCATGGCGGCCGAGGGATTACCTACGTAGGGCGACGTAGTGACCGTCTGCATTCCTCCTTGCCCACATATCACATTGGTTCTATTGTGTTCTACACCAGGCATTCGATTCAACATGGCTATCTTACGGGTGGCTCCCTCAAGAGCCCAGCAGGCTGTGAACCTCCTTCGTGCAGTCAATTCTGGAAGCAGTACCTGTCCATGCCATTCCAACCCAGGCGCTCACACACACAACAGCCATGGCGGAATGTTGAATCCTTTTGCAGGTCGCAGGCGCTCACTAGCGACTCCCGTCGATCAGAGTCAGCAAAAGGAGTATGCATTCGAAATGGCCGCTTCCAGCATTCGATTTGGACCAGGCTGTACCAAGGAAGTGGGCATGGATTTTAAGAATATGGGAGCGAAGAAGGTCATGGTCGTTACTGATTCGACTGTGTTGAACTTGGACGCTATGAAGCAGGTGTCGGAGGRTTTGGAGCGCGAGGGTGTGAAGTTTGAGGTTTTCAGTAATGTGAGGGTCGAGCCAAAGGACTACTCGTATGTGGTATCCTCCCGTTATCATTGAATCTTTGTCAAGTTCTTCATTGACTAGTTCAACAGAATTCGGGAGGCTATTGACTACGCCAAGCCGTACCAGCCAGACGCCTTCCTTGCTGTCGGCGGTGGAAGTGTCATGGACACGGCCAAGCTGATGAACCTTTACACCACCTGCCCGGATGCGGATTTTCTGGACTTTGTAAATGCACCTCTGGGCAAGGGTCTGCCCATTACTGCGAAGCTGAAGCCATTGATCGCCGTGCCAACAACTGCAGGCACGGGTTCGGAAACCACTGGAACGGCCATCTTTGATCTGGTAGAGAAGCGAGCAAAGACGGGCATTGCACACCGTAACCTCAAGCCAACCCTCGGCATATGTGATCCGATCAACACCCGAACTATGCCATCGGCAGTTCATGCTAGTTCGGGATTGGATGTCCTGTGCCACAGTTTGGAGAGTTGGACCGCTATTCCATACTATGAGCGAACTCCACGGCCACAAAATCCCATCAACAGGCCAGCATACCAGGGCGCGAATCCAATCAGCGATATATTCTCTTTGCAGGCTTTGCGTAGCACCGTGAAGTATCTCCCACGCGCTACGAAGGACCCCGATGACTGGGAGGCACAGTCTGAGATGCTTCTTGCTGCCACCTTGGCTGGTGTTGGATTTGGAAACGCTGGCGTGCATCTCTGCCACGGCATGTCTTACCCCATTTCTGGGCAGAATCCTGGGTACAGGCATGCTGGCTATGAAGTAGGAGGTGCGGCGATCATTCCTCACGGTGTTTCTGTCGCGGTCACAGCTCCGGCGGTATTCAAATTCACAGCTGCAAGCAATCCTGAACGCCATTTGGCCGCCGCGGAATGCTTCGGAGTTGACATCTCGCAAGTCAAGAAGGAGAGTGCTGGGGAGGTGTTGAGCGAAGCCTTGGCAAGGTTCCTTTCCGATCTTGGCGATCAGCCGAGAGGTCTCAAGGCCATGGGCTTCAAGAACTCGGACATTGATGGTTTGGTCGAGGGGACAATTCCACAGGCTAGAGTGTTGATGCTGGCGCCTGGCCTCGAAGCAAGTGGTAGCGACAAGGAGCGCGATCAATTGAGAGGGCTCTTTGAGGAGGCAATGGAATACTAGTTTCCATCGGAGGACAAAGGCCGGCAGAAGAAAGGACTGCGTGAGATCGAGAGAAGAAATGAAAAACATACAGGGATCCAATCACCAAGCAGGACAATTGTGCTGAGTAGTTTGGAGGCAGCATGGCCGCAACTTACTGTCCCCTGCGCTGCTCAAAGGTAAATGATCGAGGCTCTGTATCAGCCCTTTCCTTTCCGCGTGCTGCTCGACCAGCCATGGATCTTTTGGTGCTTTCTGCACGATGGCTTGTCAACACAAGCCTTCACTGCGGTGCTCGTTTTCTGTTTTCTGCCAATGAGCTGCCGCTCTTGCGGTGTGCTTTCTTTCTGATTCGTCGTCAACCTTCCATTCACCTTGGTTGCTTTCTGTGCGTGTTCTAGTTAAGGAGCGATCGCTCTCCCCGAGTGACATTGGACGCAGTGGCCTCGCTGTCCCATGAGGTACTTGTCTGAGCGCGACGGTGACAACGGCAGATGTCCATCAGCTTCGGACAAGCTCTCTTCCTGGCTTCAACCACCCACCTGCTTTGCTTTGGCGAGTAGCTTTTGAATCAGTCGTGTGGCCATGGCTCTTTTCCGGCCGGTACTCTCGCGGCATGGCCTACTGATTACTCTGCGACGATGAAGACAGTGCGCCATAGTAGTGAGCAGTGCGGCAATGTGCAGCGGTGATGGTACGTCCGGCGGGCATTAACTGTTCTTGTTTCCTCATCCGGCGCGAGAAGACAGTTGAGGTCAAAACGCCGTGCTGCGTCACACCTTCCTCAGCAGTCGCGCCTCAGCAATACGCACAGCCCAGGCGGAAAGAATGACTTTTACCTTCACTCACCATCAATCCTCTTCCGTCCGAGCCACGTTCTGGTCCCTAGCTGGAGGCGGCGTAGAGCTATCTATGATGCCAAGAAAGGCGCACCATAGAAAGACTTGGCTATTGACCTTTCGAGCGACAGTGGAGGTGAYGATACGCCTTCGACTCTGCAGTCCCGGCCGAGAAAGCGCACATCGCTTCATATGAGCCAGCAAGACTAGCGGGTAATCCCATCTCCCCGGCAGCTACATTGGACATTGGCATTGATTGCCGCTGCCCATGGCCTGATGATGGTAGCACATAGTACCTAGTTGTCTTGCGTATCGTCCGAGACAGATGATTGTTCAACACCAGCTTGGTCTCATTTTCACACACAACTTCTTCGACGACTTGGTTGGCGAGCTCTCCAGACGAATGCAGATACATTGTGGCTCTCCATAGAATATCTCCTCTTGGTAGGCATAGCCATCKGTTCGTGATTGTGGTCATCGGTGTACCACGAGTAAACTCGGCCAGCTTCAAGTTCACAATCCTTCGAAGTCTTGTCGACTGCATCTTCTCGCGCGGAACAAGGAGCACCACCCACTGCGAGCAATTTTTGAAGAGGTAAAAGGACATTGGATGGAACGTCAATGCCCGATAAGTAAGAGGCTTAGTATCTTACGTGTAGCTCGAGACGGATTGGCCCTACTCCTGATGACCAATCTCAGAACCTCCTTTAATCGCAACAGAGATTTTTCAATCTCACTGGCCTTGGGCGTCAAATGTCGAAGTCACTGGAGGCCACAATTTTGRGCCATAGCTTACAAGGATAGAGATGAACAGCAGGTTTGCCATGTCGATTGCATTTTTTGCATTGCAAACCGGGCTGAAAAGGTAAAAGACATCTATCTGGTTAGGGGGAGAGATTGTCGCACATCGAAAAGAATTGCTCCCCAAGTGAATGTGTACTGTACAAGTTTGAGTGATGGAAATTTAATTAAAAGATGAGCCAAGGCTCGCCCAGTCTATGAATGTGTACAACACCAAYAAGTCATCGAAGTTCAAGCACATTATTCGTTGATGGGGTCAAGCTCAGTTGCTGACCTTGGCGGATCCCTTGCCCTCCGCAGAAACGCCGCTGCCCTGCGATGCCTTGGCCGATCCCTTGACAGAAAGGTCGCCGGATGCATTGCCTGAGCTGCTGCCCTGTGATTCTTTGGCAGATCCCTTGACGGCGAGGTCGCCGGATGCGCTGCCCTGTGATTCTTTGGTCGATCCCTTGACGGAGAGGCCGCCAGATGCCTTGTCAGAGCTGMTTCCCTGCGATCCCTTGGCCGATCCCTTGACGGAGAGGTCGCCGGATGCGCTGCCCTGTGATTCTTTGGCCGATCCCTTGACGGAGAGGCCACCAGATGCCTTGTCAGAGCTGCTGCCCTGCGATGCATTGGCCGATCCCTTRACAGAAAGGTCGCCGGATGCCTTGCCTGAGCTGCTGCCCTGTGATTCTTTGGCCGATCCATTGACGAAGATGCCGCCGGATGCCTTGCCTGAGCTGCTAGAGCTGCTCTCGCCAACGTCCATCGCACCATGAGCATCAATGGAAATTATTGGGCCATTGCTGCTGTGCAATCGCAYGACTCCACTAGCACTGAGGAAGAATGGAGCAAAGCCTTTGCCTGTATCGATCTCCATTCGATCGCCGTTGATACGGAAGAGAGGTCCTTGTTGGTTGGCGAGGTGCATGTCTCCGTTGACCAGGATCACAAGCAGCGGTCCGTTATTGAGGCCTCCGTTGTTGAGCTGCATTTGCCCTTGGCCGTTCACACTCAAAAGCGGGCCGGATGTGGAAGAACCCATCCTGAGCGAACCCGAGCCGTCAAGGAAAAGCGGACTCTTGCTTGATCCTGCACCCATGCTCATTTGTCCACTGATTGTGATTTGGATAAGCGGGCCAGCTCCGGAAGCACCCATTCTGAGCGAACCCGAGCCGTCAAGAGAKAGGGGWGTCTTRGTTGATCCTGAGCCCATGCTCATCTGTCCACCAACTGTGACCTGAAGAAGCGGGCCAGCTCCAGAAGCACCCATTCTGAGCGAACCCGAGCCGTCAAGAGAGAGGGGAGTCTTGTTTGATCCTGCACCCATGCTCATCTGTCCACCAACTGTGACCTGAAGAAGCGGGCCAGATACCGAATTGCCCATGCGAAGGCTACCCGATCCATCAAGGGAGAGCGGGATCTTGCTGGATCCTGCACCCATTGACATCTGGCCTCCAATTGTGACCTGGATGAGAGGGCCGGAGGAACCTGAGTTTCCCATGTGAAGGCTGCCCGACCCAGAGAGGGAGAGCGGRATCTTGTTGGATCCTGCACCCATTGACATCTGACCTCCGACTGTGACCTGAATGAGTGGGCCTGAAGAACCTGCGTTTCCCATGTGGAGGCTACCAGACCCAGAGAGGGAGAGTGGGATTTTGCTAGTGCCCATTGACATCTGACCTCCGACTGTGACCTGAATGAGTGGGCCTGAAGAACCTGCGTTTCCCATGTGGAGGCTACCAGACCCAGAGAGGGAGAGAGGGATTTTGCTAGTGCCCATGGTCATCTGCCCGCCAGCCGTGATTTGCAAAAGAGGGCCTGAGGAACCTGAGTTTCCCATGTGAAGGCTGCCCGATCCAGAGAGGGAGAGTGGAATTTTGTTGGATTCTGTGCCCAATGACATCGATCCGTCTGCTGACAGTGAGAAAGGAACTCCATTTTGACCACCAAGCTTCATGCCTCCTGAGTTTGAAGATGATCCAACCGAGATGATTGGTCCGTTGGAGGAGCCCAGGTGCATCTCGCCTGAACCGCTCAAAGACAGTGCGGGTCCGTTCTGGCCCAGTGTGCTGYGTCCTTGGGCATTCGTCGAGACTCCAGGGAATTCGGATCCGGCATTCTGTGAGTTTTGACCGTTGGTGGCGTTAAGCGAGCCATCAACGTTAAGACCAGAGTTTCCTGAACCGACTGATGGGATGATACCAGAGTTCTTGTCTCCGTTAAGCTTGCCGTCAGCACCCGCGTTGAGATCGAGGCCTGGAGCAAGACCGGAACCAACACCCAGAGAACCTTGGCCATCACCTTGCAAACCTGAGCCAGTTCCGGCTGAGGCTTTTCCGTCGCCGTTCAGAGAGAGGCCAGGGAGACCAGCGCCGCCTGCATTGCCTTTGAGCGCTCCATCGACTGAAGGGAGGCCTGAGCCTGCGTTTCCACTGAGCATTCCATCCACCGAGGGCATGTCGTTAAGACCGGGGAGCTTTCCTCCAAGACCGCCATCGACTGAAGGGAGGCCTGAGCCTGCGTCTCCACTGAGCATTCCATCGACCGAGGGGATGTCGTTAACACCAGGGAGCTTGCCTCCAAGAGCACCATCGACTGAAGGGAGGCCTGAGCCTGCGTTTCCACTCAGCATTCCATCGAGGGAGGGGAAGTTGCCTTTGAGAGCACCGTCAACGGAAGGCAGACCTGAGCCTGCGTTGCCGCTAACCATTCCATCGACGGAGGGGAAGTTGCCTTTGAGAGCACCGTCAACGGAAGGCAGACCTGAGCCTGCGTTGCCGCTAAGCATTCCATCGACGGAGGGGAAGTTGCCTTTGAGAGCACCGTCAACGGAAGGCAGACCTGAGCCTGCGTTGCCGCTAACCATTCCATCGACGGAGGGGAAGTTTCCTTTGAGAGCACCATCAACGGAAGGCAGACCGGAGCCTGCGTTGCCGCT
>NW_019716257.1:1627019-1644398 GCF_900074925.1 Ramularia collo-cygni | reverse complement strand
GAGCCTGCGTTGCCGCTGACCATTCCATCGACGGAGGGGAAGCTTCCTTTGAGAGCACCATCAACGGAAGGCAGACCGGAGCCTGCGTTGCCGCTAAGCATTCCATCGACTGAAGGAAAGTTTCCTTTAAGAGCACCGTCGACACCGGCGTTGTTGTTGGAGTTCAGCCCGGGAAGCTTGCCCTTAAGATCGCCATCAACATCGCCGACAGATCCACTGACTGAAGGAAGGCCCGCGCTGCCTCCGACACTCGATCCAATGTTGGGCAGACCCGCAGAGCCTCCCGCACTTGAGCCGAGATCCAGGCCAGGAATGCTCGACGACCCTGACGGGAGTGGAGATCCATCAAGCTTGCCGCCAGCACCTGCATTCAAATCAAGGCCAGATCCAGTGCTTGGTTTAACACCGGAGCTCAAATCTCCGCCAATGTTGGGCAAGTTTGAACCGACGGAGGGTAAGTTTGACCCAACAGAAGGCAAGGAGCCTGGGAGTTTGCCACCTGGAATGTCGAGAGATGGGATTCCGGCATCGGCACCAAGAGAAGGGAGGTTAGAGCCAACAGAAGGCAAAGAACCTGGCAAGTTCGCGCCAGGTAATTCGAAAGATGGGCCATTACCGAAGGGAGATCCAGTAGAAGGCAATTTGGGGACGATACCAGACCCAATGTCCGGGGTGCTGATAGATGTGCTCAAGGGCAGTGGGTTCTTCACGCCACCGGATCCAAGGGGAGTACCAATGCTGCCGAGCGGCAAGCTGGCGTCGGGAATGTTTGCTGAGGGCAATCCAACGCTTCCCCCAACTGGGAGACCTCCAGCGGGAACCGGGATGTTCTGCGTTGGGAGATCTGGGGTGCTGACAGAAGTGTCGGACGGGGTTGAGCTTCCAGAACCGGAAGGAGTGGTAGAGGCAGGCTCTTCTCCGCCGTTGTTGTCATCGGATCCGTTGCCCTTCTCCTCCGTCGCTGCAGGAGAGGCAGAAGGAGCGGTGTTTGAGCCGCCGTTGCCAGAGTTTCCGCCCTCAGAGCCCTTGCTGGGCTCGCTCGAGTAAGAAGACTTGGATGGTGTAGATTCACCAGGGTAGTATGCCGGAGCCGAGTCGGCAGGGGCATCACGCAGCTGCATGATTGGGCTGGCAGCAGCCAGGGCCGCGAAGGTGACGACAGAGATACGCATCTTGGTGGTCGTGCAGACGTTCAATCAATCAATAAAGAGTGTGATTTGCGGGAATCGCAAAGAGTCAACGAGCGTGGTGATTGAACGAGTGACGAGGCCGAAAGTGAGTGATGGTCCTGGTGCCTTCAACAACGTGGATGAAGCAGGGCATATATATGTGATGGCCATGCTGCCTACACCCCTTCTCTTCGACGCCGCTAACGTAGCTTGGAGTCTGTCGCTTGGGATCGAAGGCCTAGAATGTAGCGTAGAACTGCAATCCGAGAAGTTAGGAGGCGTGTATGCGGCGCCACAATTGAACCTGAGCGTCCGGTCGTGTCGTGCCCGCAAACACTGCTACCCACATGTGGTCGATAGTTCCATGGGGCCGAACCATAACAGGGATGTTTAATGTGCTCGCTGCTTGCGGGAAGCAGCGCGGCTCGATGTGGAACTGCGGATGTCAATCCGGGAAGGACTAAGCATTTGACACACCGTGCTTGAACTCAAGATCGGTAGTAGTGCCTAGTCAAGAGGCTATCGAAATGCCGAAGAGCAAGCACATCATCTCGTTGTAAATCCGTGGCGTCTGGAGACCTCACAAATCCAGTTGCCAGACCATCATTCCTGGCGTAGTATCAGTCCAAAGTTCGTATTGACTGCTTGCCTGGGAGCATTCCATCAAATTGGCCACATCTTAACAGTGGACGGTGGGCTTCGCCCCATGTGCGCGCGGCAAAATCCGCCAACGTGTGGTAGATCTAGCCCCTTCCTCCAGTAGATTTGTTGCTGTGTCCATAAGCGACCGYTGTCCAAGGCCTAATGCAATAGCAACCGGAGAACAGTCCGGTGGGCTTTCATTGGCAGAGGTTATAGGTGGCACCGCTTCAGCTGGCATAAAAGTACCATTCCAACGGACATGTTTTGACTATCGTGTGAAGTCTTGTTCTCATGAGCTGTCTGGCCGGCAAGAACCACGCTCGAGCAGGATTCTTCGCGACTTGCTCACCGTCTCTACACACAGCATGTCAGTGAGAATTTCGCGAGAGAATTCGGGTTGAAGGATCCACACCAATCTCCCGCGCGAACCAGGAGTATCGAACGTTTGGACTTGCCTCTAAACGCGAAGATTATAGCCGGAAGAGGCAGAGTAGGAAGAACAATCTTGATAGACTTGAGCTTCGGGTCCGGCGCGGTACACGCCGAGCTCCCGTGCTGCCGGTGAATCCCGACACCAGAGCCGGCACCCCAATGGTAAGGTAGCACTAATGAAGTATCCCCTTTCGTTCGCACAGGGCAAAAACTCTCTCTGGTCCTTTGGCCTTCTGACGTCTAGGACATCCTGATGATGTTGTTGCCAAAGATCATCCTGCAGATGAGCATGGCGACGATTTTGCATAGTTGTCCTGGAACATCAGCATCTTGGCACATCCTATCGCCAACATGCCCTGTTGATACATCTACCTAGGCAACATCACAACGCAAAAGTCGATCGCACCGCCACAACATTGTTGTGCCAGATTCGGACGTGTGGAGATTCCACCCTCAACCTTGTCATGTCCAGTGGCACATCTCCGAGMTGCGCGTTGCTAGCACCATAGTTGACGTAAGCTTTGTGGGTTGGTTTCCCTCCGTCCGCTACTGGTCGTGACTCGTGCCTGAGAGATCATATATGTGATCTTGGTTCAGCGCTGATCTCGAGGCAGCCATTGTTGGGTGAGCAAATTTCCATCTGGATTGTAACCGCAGGATGATCTCGAAAGAGGAAACAATCAATGCACCGCCATTCATCGCCTTAAACTGAGCATTGTCACGACGTAACCACAGAACGAAAGCAGTTTGCGCCAAGTCTCCCGGAAAGGCAACACCAATTTCGCAGTTCAAAGGCTCAATCAAGGAATGCCAGATTCATTTTTCGTGGTTCTAAGCTATGTAATCGCCAGAGCTATGAGCACTCAACACAGATGTCGCATCGAGCTGCCTGAAGAGCGCCTATGCTTGGACAAGGCCGCTCATTGCTCTCCTGCCGCTCATGAGAATCTTCTAGTTAGAGCTAATGTCTGAGTCCGAGTAGATGCAAGCATCYGAAGGACCGGAGCCCAGCTTTTTGGGCTCGTTTCCAGGCGTGGTGCCMTGGTATGACACCTATAACGAGACATTAGTCGCTGGATCGACCAGATCCCAGTTGCGATGCAAGACTTACACAGATGTCATCAACGTCAGAAGCGACAATGTTGGTAAAGGTAGCCGTGTCGCCGAAGTTGGGGTTGATACCGGCCAAAGCCTTGCCATCCGTGGCGCTGATGTTGTCGAAGATGACATGTCTCTCATAGCTGGACTTGCAGTTGCCGCAAGCGCGGTATAGCTTGCCGAACCCGTCGACGGTGAAGCCGCTGACCGACATGGTGCCTGCACCGTTGTGCTGAAGCACTTTGTCTTCCTGTGCATGGAATCAGTACTTGTAATCTCACGGTAGTAAGGGCAGACTTACAGCGCCGAATGCACCTCCTCCGATGATGTTGGTGGTAGCACCAGCGTCTTGTTCCTTGATGGTGAATGCGTCCTCACAGACCGCAGACCACCAGACATTGGTGAGCGTGCAAGACCCAAAGCAGTGGACGCCCTCAATCTGGTTGGGGCCGATTATGACGTTGGACAGCGAGCCACCATCCTCGATCTCGAAGACGGCGTCTCCATCACCACCTTCTGACTGGCCAGTGCATGAAACACCACGATCGAACATGACCATACCTCCATCAAAGGACTCGCCGGCAGCAATGGTCTGGACGGCAGAGAAGGCAGAGGAACCAGACGATGCTGGAAGGCCGCCTCCGGGGGCAGCAGCAGCTTTGGAAGGAGCAGAAGTTGTCGTGGCGGTGGCTGTCGACGACGTCTTGGAAGAGGTCTTCGACTTCTTGCTGCTGGAAGATCTCCTGTCGCGGGGGGACCAGCCGGTAGGTGCAGCGGAGACAACGCTGGCCCCAGTGGGGAACGCTCCAGTGGGGAACACTCCGGTAGGGAACGCTCCTGTTGGAAAGACTCCAGAGCCTGCAGCGTGGGCGGCGAGGCCTTCCGGGCGATGACGGGCTGGAGAGGCTTCGGCACCAATGGCAAGTGCCGCGAGAGCGACGGCGATGTACTGCATTTTGRATGCGCTGATTGCTGTCAAGGCTGTATAATGGGATGTAATGAAGGAATGTGAAGCGACCAGTCGCTGAGTAAGGTAACGATTGTGATGAAAGGAAAGTCGAGAGCTTGGTAACYTGGTGGTAGAAAGGATGGCATAACTGATGGGTGCACTACCATTTTATAGATCAAATTGCCTTGCAACTTGCGACTCTCATTATGAAACTGACAGATTCATTCAGCCCCACATCGCATTGGCCTAGCTCTTTGCTATCTGTCCGATTCTGTCGCACGGCATGAACTTGTTTCCATGGAAGGGCGGCTCACAGCTTGAAACCATCGAGTAGAAGCTTGTCTGTTGGAGCCGAGATAAAGTGGCAGTAGACCAAGCTGCAAATGGGCTGCGCGGCCGTGTTGGGTAGATTAAAATTCGCTTATAGTCCACGGACGAGTGACGACGACGTTTGCAGGCCATGCAGATGCAACATGTTCTCCTTCTGGTTCTTCGATTGTTCGAAAGCTTGTCATACAATTATCTCGGTCCTGGCGTTCCTGTTACCAGTCTGTACCCAATAATGGAGCCATGCTTATGACATTGAAGAGGGGACCGGCTGTACTGCTGCATCCTGACCAAAGTTCGAGTATAATAGATCTTCCATCAAGTTCTAGACCAAGCAGGTCTCGGCATTGGCTCTTGCCAAAAGGCAGTCCGCGCACCAGTCAGATAGAAGCGCCTGCAAAGCCAGTTTACATACCTTTTGCTTGAGAAAATCTGCTTCCATGCCAAAGGAGTGCACTCAGTGCGCATAGTGGTCTGCCAAAGTCGACCGGCCAGCCGATGAAAACAGCCATTCGGGCCGCTTTTGACCTTCCGTTCTTCGCTTGCATTGAGCAAAGGCAGGCCGAAGATATCAATGGCCTGCACAATCTCTCGGGTCTTGAAATTTGAAATTGACAATCGAGAGATAATGTAATTGGTCGACTTTCCGTTTTGTTGAATGCATTGGTGGAAAACGTGACACGCTATTGAGACTGATTGGGAATACTGCATCGTCTTCCTGCGGCCCGCAACTCCCGCTCAGATGATGGGTGATCATGGGTCCCACATGGTTTGGTGATTGAAACTTGACAACTGCAGTCTACTGTCTGCCGGAGTTCCGATCGATCATGTCGCTAGGAGGTACAAGCAAGGAGTAAGGAGTGCATCGTCGTCCTCGGCTATTTGAAACGTGAATTCWCCACGGCGCTAGGAGAGGTGTGACTGTGGCAGAGCATGGCAGATTTGCGGAGACCAAAGCCGGGTCACTTCTGCGTTGAGATGCCGATAGTGGAGTGTGACTTGCTCTCCTTGAATCAGAGGATTAGAACGTGGTTCTGCATGATCTGAATGTCGTTGCTCGTTGCTGGCGACGAGTTCAAGTGATGAGAAGGAAGTGTAGGTGAAGTCGAGGGGACGGGAGTTTATGCAGTTTATACTTTTATGTCGGACGAATTTAGCCAGGAACCAAGCTCACATGGCTGCTTCTGACGTCGCTCAATCCTCTCCTACACTTTGCAGTTGAATGCACGCGTGCTATAGCAAAACATGCACGCTTTGTATTAATCATGGCTGAAACGCAGGCCCAGGCCGAACAAGCGCTGAAGCCAGTGGAGCCCGCGCTCAATCTCATCCCCGTATGGCAATGCAAACTGCAGCATGAAGATGATAACGAACCGTGGCTAACATGCCGCCCGCACGCAGGTAGGTCTCAAGGAAGCCGCGCTCGACTCGCCCACATTCCGCGCCACTTCACTGCACTTTTCCGACAACATCGATGCCGTCGAGCGGTGGCTGGAGGGATATGTCAAGGCGGYGGCGCGTCTGGTGGCCGACGTGGCAGCCCTCGAGGCAACTGTCAACGCCTTCCTGAGCCAGTCCACGCCGCCAGCCCAGATCAGCGAGGCCGTGCTGGACCACGACTACACCTTGCTTGCCATGCGAAGATATGGTGAGGGCACACGAGATTTTTGGCAGAGCACGTTGCGGGGGGCGAAGCGCTATGACAGTGCCGTTGTCGACCCCATCAAGAGCTTTCTGAACAATGACCTACGTGCCTTCAAGGATGCTCGCCGCGCATTGGACGGCGCGCAGAAGAGCTTCGATGCTACCATTTCCCGCTATCTAGCCCAGAGCAAGACCAAGGAGTCGTCCTCGCTTCGAGAGGATGCATTTCAACTGCACGGCGCCCGCAAGGCATACCTGAAATGCAGCATGGATTTCGCGGTTCAAGCTCCCCAATTGCGTGCGTCCTTGGATCGCCTTCTCGTCAGAATCTTCTCCGAGCAGTGGAAAGAGATGCGTGCCTCGCGTGAGGCCAGTGCGGCGACCTTCACCAAGTGGAGTGGCGAGATGGAACGCGTGAGAGGCTGGAGCAGGGAGATGGAGAACTCGGAGCGCGCCTTCAAGAGAGAGCTGCTGGCAGCGAGGCGTCAAATTGAGGACACTGCAGAGAACATGTTCAGGCCGTCGCGAGAGCTCGAGGACTACGCTGCATCCACCGTGCCTTATCTGGGCACTGGYGCGACTTCAGCCGTGGGTACCGGTAAAGCTACGCAGGAAAGATCCGAAAAGCAAGGATGGCTGCTTCTCCGCACAGTCACCGGCAAGCCTGCCCGAACGGTATGGTCCCGCCGCTGGTTCTTCGTCAAGCATGGAATTTTCGGCTGGCTTGTTCAAGGCATGAGATCAGGAGGTGTGGAAGAGAGTGAGCGGACGGGTGTTCTGCTGTGCAGCGTTCGACCCGCATTCCAAGAGGAGCGTCGGTTCTGCTTGGAAGTAAAGACAAAGGACAACAGCATCATCTTAYAGGCGGAGACACAACAAGAACTGACCGAATGGATCTCAGCCTTTGAGATGGCCAAGCGAAAGGCTTTGGAGAACCCAGCAAGCATAGAGACTTCCAACGGCGTGCCTGGAATCGACCCAGCCTTCGCCATCAGCCAGCCTTACGCACCAGAATTCGCTGCAAAGCTGGGCGATGGTCATCTACCGCAAGGGAGCGAGGAGGCAGGACTGGCACTGCCCGAGCGAGAGGGTGCAGGGTTATCAAGCCGAGCGAGCGTCGACATCAACCCAGCCCGTCGAGTGCTCAGTCTAGAGAAGGATAGTGAAGGTGTCCGAGAAACCATCCGTGAGGGAACCCGCGATCATGCCGCGCGCATTATTCAAAAGCTGGACCTTCACAAACGGTCCACTGCTTCGCCACAGCTAAGCCAAGCACCTACTCCTGGAGGTATAGCATCGCTGATTTCAGCGAGCCACAACATATTGCCTGTCGGGCCGGGCTCTCCTCCTCAGCCTGTCATATCCGAGAGCATGAAACGCAATTTTACACTGCCCGCCGGCGTAGTTCCCACTAGCATACCAACTACTACGCTTGCTCCCTCGACGCTGGTCAACCCCCCTGCGGCCACCAATTTGAGCCACACTGCTGTAGTTGTTGGTGGTGAACGAGGCGGCGGTCTGGGACGTGCAGACGGATCGGGTATGCCTTCAGGTATTCTAGCCAATTTATGGGGCAGCAGCAATTGGGGCTATGTCAATCGCTTGGGTGATGACCTTAAGCCAAGAAAGCCCATCTCACAGCCTAGCAGTCCCTTATTACCAGCAACGGCTATCTCGCAGGACGACTCTATCGTCATGGAACATACAACGGACCCATTAAAACAGTCTACACCTCTCTCTGAAGCGACCGATGCTCCTCCTGGTCACCGTAAGACTCTCAGTGTTGGACATGGAGCTATCTCGGCCAAATATCCTGCGGAAGATGGTGCGGATGAATATCCAAGCTACTATCCTTTACCTCTTAAAGCACAGAATGCCCAGTTTCACATGCTCTTTCCTGCCGTCCCGAGGAGCGAGAAAGTGGTGCTTGTGTTCCGGGCGACCTGGAATCCAAACGAACAGCAAGWGTTTCCTGGACGAGTATATGTCACAGAGCGGGAGATTTACTTCTTCTCCAACCACCTTGGTCTTGTACTGATCACGGGTGTGAGCTTGAGTTCAATAAGCGAGGTGACGGCGGCGCCTGGCCGTGATTGTGACTTCCTCTACTTGCATGTCGCGGAAGACAAAGCACTTGTGGATGACGTTCGAAGGACTACTATCAAGGTCTTCTTGGAGCCTCTGAGACTGTTGCAGCGGCGACTCAATCTCCTGATCCGTAATGCAGAGGCCGAAAGCMCTGCGCCGCTTGAAGACCTAATCAACACACTGATCAAGATGGAGGTCGAGGAACCTCACCGAAGTTCGAGTGTCGACAGTTGGGAGGAAGTGACACGTGATCATGATCAGCCCGGGCACGGTGACCCAAGCACTCCACAACGAAGACGAGAACGCAACATCAAAGCCAGCCTTCGCATCGACGGTAACCTTTACGGTGAGACTGCGCGTACGGGTAGAGAGATTCAACGATTCAAACTGCCCGCTCAGCCAGTACGTTATGCCCCACAAGGCATGCGAGCGAATATCGCTCGTGACTTCAGTGTCAGCGCAAAAGCCCTCTTCCATGTCATGTTTGGAGATAAGAGTGCAGTCTTCCAGCTGCTCTATTGCAACCGATGGTCCACCGTCATCGTCCAAACTCCATGGACAAAGTCTGCACCCGGAGGGCAGTGGATGAGAACCTTTTCTAACCAAGCCCAATCTACCGAAGTAACTCCACCCGCAGCCGATGTCCAGACTGTTGACATCTTCAATGATCATCTCTGCTATGTCGTCACGAATGTGAAACAACCTTACCGGCTGCCATACGCCTCGCAGTTCATCCTCACCACGAAGATGGTGATTACTCACACGGCTAAGTCCCGATGCAAGTTGGCCATATTCCAGAGCATAGTCTGGCGCAGAGWACCTAGGCTGGGCTACTTCAAGCGGCTCATCGAACGCCAGGCTTATAACTCGCTAGAAGCCGATGCATTGGACCTTTCCACGGTTGCACAGGATCAGGTAGCGAAGCTTGGGAGTCACAGCAAGACCAACAAGGCTGTGGATATCTTCGGAGGAATCGGAACGCAGACCGTACCACAGGCCACGCAGATTGATGGTAGTCAAATACCTCATCTGGGCAAGTCGCTCGCAGCCGTCAAGGCAGGTCAAGCTGCCCCGCCATCCCTCAGTGGACTCGTAATCAATGATCTGCTAGCGCAAGCTTTGGGGGCTGTGAGCATGGTCTTTGATGTATTGATCGCATTGGGTAAAGGTGTGGTGGCCTTGTGGAGTGCGCACATGTTTCTCGTTGTGATCCTGGCAATCTCCGGGTTGTGGAATGGTTGGCACTCTTGGAGAGACGGCATGGCATGGTGGCACGAGCGCGGAACTGCCAGATTCATGAACAGGATCGGCGTGGGTCCAGATATGCAATTGGCGAAGACTGTCTGGCTGCGGGATATTGAAGAACTTATCAAGTCTCCGCACGACGTCAATTCTTCGACGAGTGTGCCCACGGAGGTGAAAAAAAGCTGTCGGACCATGTTTGGGGAGCAACTGGCGCTCACGAGCTCTTTAACCATCGGCGAGGATCCTCCTGGCATGAAAAGACTGAGGCTTGCGCGGGAGACCATGGCGAGGAGGAGACATGATTTGATGGTCGCTCTGAGGGTCGTGAATCGGGTTGAGAGGGATGTGATTATGGCCGAGTGGGAGGAGTGGGTCAAGGGAGAGGAGCGAAAGTGCAGGCGCATCGAAGGTATGCTGAGGTCGAAAGACCAGAAGGAAGGATCATCGAAGTCCGAAGACGAATTGGATCAGGAGCTCGGTGAAAGTTTCAGAGACTACTGTGCAAGCTGTCGAACAGAGATGGCTCAAATTGGTAGTGAGGATGGTCAGGGCTGGTTATTGGGCTAGGATTAATGACACCCCCTAGTTGATTGACATCCATCACTACGAACGTACAGATCGTTTACGTTTGAACATGTGTCGAGACTCATCCTGGGAAACGAGATGTCAGCTCCGTTCACCTTGCGTTACGCAGATTATTGCTGTGTTGACTAAAGTTATGATGTCTACGTAACGCCAAACAGCGGCGTCGACCGATGTCGTTGTTATGATATGCTTTCGATGTAATATCAATATCAGCACTGAATGTCAATGTTCAGTGTAGAAGTGATGCCGCAGCTTCTGAACCTCAACGGCTTTGGAGARCACTACCCCAACCCTAACCCTGAGAGAAGGACCCAAGGAGCATGCGTGAGATCATCAACATTCTATAAATTGCAATGACAGAAAATGTTTCACGAGGCACAGCCTCTTCCCTTTAATCATCAACCTGAACACGGATGTCCCCACTGATCGTCCTCGAGCCCAGACGACTAGAGCCCGAGCCCTTCTCGGCCCTGACACGCTTCAAACCTGGCCCATCTCTCTCATCGATGATACTGACGTCCTTGCCCTGGATAGATGTTCCACCACTGATTGTTTCAGCAACAATTCCACCTTCCCATTGCGGTGGATACACAATGTTGATGGAGCCGCTGGTGGATGTCGACCTGTGTTCAGTCGATGTCCCTGACCATGAGCCTGCGGGATAGGGAGGCAGAAGATTCAAAAACGTTTTCCCGGACCGGGAATCAGTATGGAGACTTGTACGCTGCTGGTCGATAAAATATGGTAGCAACTCCGCCTGAATATCACCCGATTTCGAGTGTGCAGAGAATGCAGTCCCTGAAATGTAAGTACCACGGATTGGTGAGGAGACCGTCTCGAGTGTCGTTCGAAAGTGTCTTGGAGGCAATTGCTCTCCTGTGAATGGGAATCGTATATCGATGCTGCCAGAAGTAGACAGTGCTTCAAACTCTGCAGGTACAGCATGTGCCGGGTCTGCTGGTTTGGGATCCACTGTTACGTCGACATCGCCGCTCACTGTCTTGAGATGAAGGAGATCACGGAGTGCAAAAGCTCCTCGAATGGTTTGCGAGCCGAACTCAATCACCAGTCTACGGCTGCTCCAATAAGCGATCTCACCCTTTCCACTGATGGCGGTGAAGTTAGAGTTGCCGTTAACATCCAAATGTGGCTGCTCCGTTCCAGGAATCTCGTCAAATAGGCCATCCGTAACGATAACGTCCAGATTGCCAGTCAACAGGGCCCAGTTCTCCRACTCAACGCCCGGCCGAACTTCTATACCAACGAATACGCCAAGACATGATCTCTCATAGGAGGCGTTGGATGCTCTCTGCAGATCTGGCTTCACAAGAGCCAGATTATCGCCGTCCCTGATATAGTTCGACCTCGTGACGTAGAGTTCCGATGTGGTCGCAAAAACAATCCTTACTCGAATGTCGACTCCCTGATCGAGCTGAGTAGAAGGTTGCACGTGCACCGTGCCTTCGACCTCTTCAGACATGGGCAAGGTCTCCGTGAACCCCAGTAACTCCGTGAAGGAGAAGTTCCGAGGCGAGGGAAAGTCGACGTGTTCCGCTTCGCTGTAGTATTGATAAACACACTGCGAGTCCGGAAAGTACGGTTGAGTGACCCGAGGAGGGAATTCTCCGTCGCCTGTRCTGTTGTTGGGTGTCTTGGGCAATTTCGGCGTGGTTTCATCACCTTCCCTGCCTTTATGCCCATTGCCTACGGCTTGCGAGAGTATAGAGACCAACAAAATGACTGCGATAACGAGAACCTAAACAGAGTAAGAACGTTAGCACGTAAGGTATATAGACATCGCACTAGTGCAGGTGTTAAGACAAGCTGCAGCAGTCCTGGCATTCGAGATGTCGTACAGTATTGCATGTTGAGAAAGGACCGCACCAATTAGGCCGGCATCTTCGTTGGCGATTGTCTTTGTGGGTATCAGTCAGGAGTCCGGCTTCCTCATCAGCTTCCAGTGGCACAGTATCGCTCATACTTTGCTGTTGAGCCGTGGCTGGTGCAGCGTTATTAGTCGATTGCTGGAAGCTACCATATGTAGGCTGATTCGCGATTGCTGTGGCATAGTCCGGTGGGCCCATAAAGAAGTTGGACACGTCTGGTTCCGACCATGGCATGGAAGTGGCCGACAGAGCTGGCGAACTCAGCTGGGAAAGTTGAGCTGCAGAGGAAGCGCCCATCCGTTGTTCTACGGCCGCCTCTTGCGCCTTGGATTGTGCTTCCGACATGCTTGGTAGATCACCAGTGTTTGTGTCGCCAGTCCGCGAGCTTGCGGCGAAGTCATGGATAGCCGAGTCCCCATCGGAATCATCGCCTGCCTCGAACGATGAGTCGCTGAGATAATCGTCCGTGTGGTATCCTGGACGTGCCATTTGAGGTGGAGAATGCACAAAGTCTTTTCTGCTTCAGCTTGCCATATTATGCTGGGCTGTGTTCACACACTATGTGCGATACCTGTCTTAGGCAGCAGAGATAGGGTAGATTGCCCTACATAGATGTATTGGCGGGGTCGATGGTCCCGTGCTCCCATTGACAATGCGTCCTTTAGCGAGACCATGCTCGATCTGGCAGCGAAGGATGCAGCGCGGTAAAAAATTTAGCGGGCAAGGGCAATGCATGCAAAGGAACCGAACGGAGGCAGATTGGCCGTGCACGATTTTGACATCATCCATACCAAGATCAGGAAAGAGAAAAAGTGGGCAAGGAGTTGGAGATGGAGAGTGCTTCGATGGAGCAGCTCGACCGTGAAGGTTGACGGCTGCAATCGGCACACGGAGTGGCATACCCTGGAACATTTTGGCAATCAACCTGATTGTTAACCGGGAACGGTCCCGTCTCTGAGATGGACAGGCGCTCTCCGTGACCCTAAGGTAGTTTGACAAAGTACTTGATCAAGTCTGGAAAACCGGCACGACCTTTGCGCCTCGCTAAATTGAATAGTCTACCTTCTATAATCGGACCCGGCCATCCTCTGCTCTGCCTCCAAACCATCGTGAAATGGCGGAGCTACTGCTATCCTGGTCGTTCTGCATCCATTTGGGCGTGGTGAAGGCACTTCCGATATTCCTGAGCACTTCAGAAGAATCAATAGTGTTCTTCACACGCTCCCCAAAGTCGTGGTAAAAGTGTCTTGCGCTATCGTCCTGTTCCTCCTCGTGATTGGTGATTGAGTTGAATTGCCGGTTCGCTTCTCGAACATGCTCGTCTCGATAGACGGACGTTGTACCATTTGGGGTCCTGCGCGAAGGGGTGGAAACCGCAGCAGTCCGGCTACTACCGCGCTCAACGTCGAGGGAAGCTCCTCTGCTTGCTAGACCGAGGGTGTCCTCGCCGCCGCGCGCCTGCACTTCACGCTCGATCAGGGCCCGGCCCTCTCGCCAGCCACCAGTTCCAAACCCTGTTGGATTCTCCTCGCTCTCGTCCTCCAACATCCCAAAGCCGAAGATGCCCTTGGCTTTGCCATACAGATTGAACGACGTAGCAATGACGGGGATGAGCAGGACAATCGGGAAGAAGGTGCTGAATCCTTGACCGAGAGGTGTCAGGTTGATAAGCTGACCAAGGAAACGGAAGAACATTGTTTCCTTGAACAAATTCGGAGGCACCATCGTGATGAAATTGTATGAAAGTGGAACTGTCAACTTCGCAACTTGCAGGCTGTACCAAGTTGCGCTTTCTGCGTACGTTTGGCGCTTGACGAGCGCTCTGTTGCCCCACACCTTGACATCAGAAATCGCGTAGAGTGCGCTGGYGTCCATGTATAGTAACCATAGAGCTGCGATCAACTGGCCGCCGAAGTTGACCTTTGCCTTTGACTTGGAGTGATGCACCACACTGAGACCAATGACCGAAAGTTGCGGCGCAAAGGACTTGACGATCTCGCYCCAGACGATGAGAATAGATCCTACAGCAAGCATACCGGCTAGGCATTTGCGAAGAGCAGGAATGACGTTCATGTGAAGGTGATAGCGCATTGTAGGGGTCAGGAAGCTCGAGCGCCCCACCCAAGAGTCGCGCCTCCGGTCAAACTCGAGCTTTCTTGATATCGCCGAGTCTAGAATGGCTTGTGTGTCCTGCGCTCGTTGACACAAGTTGACCCACTCGTCATCGAAGCGTGCCTTGCGATGCCGGGCACGCTTCAGCTTCCGTGTCAAGTCCGCAAGGTATCGGTCTGTGACCACGGACGGTACAGGAGGATTACTGGCCAGTGCAGCAGCAGGATATCCCGGTCTCATGTCCGGCAGGGAGGAGGTTTCGGCCAGCTCATCAATCCAATCCTGCTGCTCCCGACTTGCACCGCCTTTGTGTCTCTTCAATTGCACCACGGTAGACTCCAAGATGTCCAACTTTTCTGTAGCCTCATCCAGTCTCTCCTTAATCTTCGGCGCCTTGGTCTGCAATCGCCGTAGTCTGATGCTCACATCTGAATTCATAAATAGCCGCCTGGGCAAAGCAACCAGGCCATGTCCCATCAAACCAATTGCGAGGGTTAGACCCCAGGCATAAGCCAGCGCCATGATCAACCCTTTGATGCTTGCAACATGAAATCCATTCTCCCAGATGAAATACACCAGGCCCAACACAGCAGTTGACAAGACCATCAGCTGATAGCGCGCATTGGTACGGAGGGAGTCTATGATCCTGCTCCTGGGATCGCGGTATCCCGAATCGCAGTATTCGCCCAGCAGCGGCAGCACAAACCAGCTCAAGAGGAACGTGAGCCAGTATGTGATTCTCCATGTCACCAGAATAACTCGCTCGGGCAGCCATAAGGCGTGCTCGGATTCGTTGCTGTCGGCGGAGGCGAGATCGATGGGCACGAGGACAACGATGCTGCAGGGGAGCGCGAGGGCCAGGAAGACGGGCAGCAGCAGATAGGTCGGCGTCGATCGAAGGGGCAGAAAGTGACGAATGACCAGCAGCACCAGCAGCGCGATGGCGAGCACGGCCGTGACCGCAAACACGTTGGAGGCGGCGGACGAGGCCATGTCGAGGTGGTTGATGTGAAGGGAAGGAATGGATTGGGCGCGTCTTCACCCAATCTCCATCATGATAAGGTATTCTCAATAATTCGCCCTGGACAATAGCAATGTATGGTATAAGGAGGACCTTGGAGAAGTGGGCTGTGACGACGACTCGGACCAACAGGGATCGGATGCCGGATCGTCGGGCTTTGGCGCCGTTGCACGCTCCGCTCCACTCGCCGCGTTGGCCGTGCTTGTGATAGGCGGTCTTCTGTGGTGATTAGACATCGAAATCAAAGTCGAATTGTTTTCCGTCAGATTCGTCCACAGCATCTGCAGTGACAGTGACATTGACAGTGATCGTGACCGCTACAGCTACAGCCACAGCTACAGTCCAACAACATGGCCCAAGAGATCAAACAGTGAGCACTCAAGCCTGGAATTCGCAATGCCGCCCGTTCAGTCAAAGCTAAACAGCCACTTCCTAGGTGGGTGACGGCTCAAGATGGTCTGGAGAACCTAAGACTCCAATCGGCTGCCATGCCAGTGCCAAAGGAAGGCGAAGTGTTGGTGAAGATCAATACCGTCTCCATCAATTACCGGGATACGGAAGGTGAGAGCTGGAAAGAGCAGTGGGCATCGTCACAGCCGCTGATTGATATATGCACAGTGATCATGGGCTTGTACAACCACCACAAATCTCTTGGCGGAACGGCCGATGTGGTGCCCTGCTCCGACATCTGCGGCAGCATTGTCTCGCCCGGCACGTCTTCGTGGAAGGAAGGACAACGTGTAATGGCCATATTCAACCAAACTCATCTCAAGGGACAGGTCAAGGAAGCACACATGTCGTCTGGTCTTGGACTTCCGCTGCCCGGCTGCTTGACAGAGTACCGCGCATTCCCTGCAGACTCACTGGTCGCCGTTCCCGATTACATGTCCGACGAGGAGGCCTGCTGTCTGCCCATCGCTGGTGTAACAGCCTGGATGGCCATCAATGGGATGCGTCTATTGGGACAGCCAGCTAATKGGAACGAGACTGTCCTCATTCAAGGTACGGGTGGCGTTGCCATCTCTGGACTCCAGATTGCAAAGGCCAGCGGGCTACGGACCATTGTCACCTCATCTTCAGACGCCAAGCTTGAGAGGGCGAAAGAGATCCTGGGCGCCGACTTTGTAATCAACTATCGCACAAAGCCAGAATGGCAGGAAGAAGTCATGCGTCTTACCGATAACGAAGGTGCCGATATTATATTTGAAAACGGTGGAGCGCAGACCTTGCGTAAAAGCTTCGACTGCGTAGCCTTTGGGGGTCTGATTGACTGCATTGGCTACCTCTCCGGTAAGGAGGACGCTCCGGGAGACAGACTCAACACCAATGTGCTGGCCCTAAGGAGAAATGTTACCTTGAAGGGTATACTCAACGGGCCTCGCGAACGCTTCGAGGAGATGACACAATTTTATGCCAAGCATGAGATTCACCCTGTTGTGGACAGAGTCTTCAAGTTTGAAGAAGCAAAGGAGGCCCTTCAATACTTGTTCTCGGGAGGACATTTCGGAAAAGTCGTCGTTAAGGTCGCTTAGAAGCTCTGCAATGACTGATTCGGGACTAGGGTACGGTGGTCTTTTAGCGACTTCCCTGCAACAACCCATAAATAGCTTTTTAGAATGCACTACTACTCTTAGCTTTACCTCGGCGCCGGAGTTAGAGTATTGCAGCGTTTCCTACGCTATTATATCGTATTATACATAAGGTTTCGATATAGCAAGAGTGCTAGGCTATATAATAGTATCGTAAAGATTTGTTCTAGTTACCGTTAGTATATCGACACTCTTATAATTTTATCTAAAGGCGTTGCCTTATACCTATTGCTTATCTCTTTTCTGTTTACCTATATAAAGCGTAGAGAGAAGAAGGCGTAAGCTAAGGTGTAGAGATATCGTAAACTAGTGTATATTATATAATAGTATGTTCCTCTAAGAGCTATAGCTTAATCTACACGATAAAAGGCAAAGGTACGATATAAGTATATCGTGAATCGCAAACGCTAGTACAATTCGAAAGCTATATTATATACTAACTAAGAGGGAAGTCCGTTAAAGGACCGGATAAAAGTGTTATATAAACTCTAGCTAACAATTCTAGATAGTAACGCTATCTATAGTTAACGTATACCCTACTCTTAACGGCGCTTTAATCGATTACGCGTACGATCCGCTAGTAGCGCACTAC
>NW_019716257.1:1622219-1626148 GCF_900074925.1 Ramularia collo-cygni | reverse complement strand
GTGTCTAGAACGACGAAGTCGCTAGCAACAAACTAACTATATATATACCCTTCTTCTTATTTTAAAACTTCGGTATCCTATCGGGGTCCTTAGGTAATATCGTGTACCTAGCAATAATAATAGTAATAGTTATCCTTACCTATATAAAGGAGCCGGATGCCGTTCCCGCTAGTTCCTTAGGCCGAAGGCTAATTAGGAGGTTACCGGCGTCGTACTCCGTCTTTAGTAGGTTCCGTATATAGTCGGTATCGATCTTCCGCTAGCGCTTATTTATCGAGCGCCTATTATTTAGACTAGTATTGTTTAGGTAATTGTTATCGCCGTAGTTCTAGCCTGTTCTAACTAGCTTATCGTCGGATGTTTCTATATTAGAGGCAATCTCTATAGGGGTAACTCTAGGAGGGATTCCGGCGCCGTTAAGGCGAGGCTAGCGTGCTAGCAGCTACGTAGCCCGCTATATAAAGCCCTTAGAGCTGCTTATAACTAGCGGCGTTAGATTATAGAGCTTATAGAAAGGGCACTTAATATCGTTACGTAGGGTTTCGCCGTAATTAAAATTATTACGCTCTATATACATTCGAGGCTATAGCTTCTTCTATTACTTCTTATTACCTATCGTTCCTCCGTATAAAGCGCTTCGGGGTTCGTAGACGGTATCGCGATCGTATAGGAGCTATAATAGTAGTAGTAGCCGAGTCGTAGACCGAAGAATAGAGGGAGGGTAGAGATAGTAGGGTCCCGTTTATAGCTTTATATACCGCGGTAGTATATAAAGGTTCGAATTATACGGTACGATCGTACGATTATTACACGGTTGCTATAGAGATTACACCTTTAGCACTAATATAGCGTATAAGGGGCGACTCCGAACGTTTATACTAGCGTATATAAGTAAGATAGTAACCTCGGATAATGTAGGGAATGCTTATGTACTATTATACGTACTATAGATTCTCCTCCTTATCTAACTAGTAGTTGTCCTCGCTATTAGAGCTAGTCCCGTCCTCCTCCTTTTCTAAGATCGGATTTACAATCCTATCTAGTGCCTCCTTAAGTACTTCACGTTTATAATCGTTATCGCACTAATTAAGGAACGTCTATATAATAGCCTCGGAGTTCACTTTAAACCCCTCCTACTTCCTACCTCCCCTTAGGATAGTAGTCTCCTCTAACTAGTAGTCTAGCATCTTATATAACTGTTTAACAAGGTTCTCGTAGGTAATCTAGTACTCTAGCCGTTAGACCTCTAGTATAAAGCGGTAAGAGCTAGGCCGGCCGGTCGCGAACCTAACATCCTTTAGAATGTTAGCATATAGTTCCCGAGTTACTAGTAGTAAATATTTATTAGGATCTAAAGTTGTTAGTAAAATAAGAATATAATAACTATATAAACGGCGTCCGCCTATACAAACGCACCCTATATAGAACAGGTATCTACTAGGCTGTTAATATACTCCTCGTCGATAGCATGCCTAACACTTTTACGCCCCTAGGCCTTAGCGAAATAATATCGATAGTAAGGGATCCTAGGTATTATATAGGGTCGGTTCGGTTGCTTCCGGATCGGATATAGATTCTACGTCTATATAAACGAAGCTATCTCCTCTCGTATAATCGGCGTATAGATGTACTTTATTACTACGCGATCGGACCGCTTTAATTTATAGAACCAGCCGGATTTCTTGTATTTCGTAAAGAAGACCTATAGTAGCAAGCGTTAAGTTCGTGTACCTAAGGCTTAGTATAATACGAAGTAGAAGTCGCGCTATAGGAAGTAGGTGGTTTAGACTTATATACTACTTCTTTATCCGCCCTCGGGTAAGCTAGCCCTACTAGGCCTTAACTCGAACGTTACGAGTACTTAAACTAAAAATAAAACAGTTCCGGAAGCGCACTTTATACTAACGGGTCCTCTTCGCGTGTTCGTATTACGCCTATATAAGGAGTATAGTCTCCTTCCCCTTATCTATACGAATCTTACGAGGTACTCGTTTATATTTCTTAGCGGCGTAAGCGAAACTAGACAAGACAGACACTATTATACGGGCGGAAGGACCTAAATACTAGTATAAAACGTATCTTATATCGGCGTTAATAGTAGCGTAGATTTRAAATCYATAGTCCTCTAGCTTATAGTAAGCATCTATRCTCTAATAATAGTCCGGCCTAGGCGTAGTATAGATACCTCGACGGCGCGTAAATCGAGAGGATCTATTATACGCCCCTACTAGGTAGACCTTACGGACTAGTTCGTATAAGCGGCGCCTACGGACTTTATTAGCTATTACTATATATAGGAGTAGTAGTATAATCCGAAACTGTAAGGCGCACTATTATACCTACCTACTAAGCGTAATCCTTATACGGTCGGTTGTACGGAAGTGTGTTTATAGGAGAACCTTACTATACGTATCGATCTTAGAGCGATTAAGCTCCTTTACGACGAGATTAAGGAACTCGTTCTTACGCTCCGTAAACTCTAYATTACGGATGCGTAACTTAAGGCCGAGCTRCCGACGTAGCCGTATAAAGRTAGTRTGTTTAATATCGTAACCGTCCTTCTTTAATTCGTCTATAATAAACGGATCTAGTAACGCTTAGAGGTAAAAGAGGTCGGCAATCTAGATATAGAGGGAGAGGTCGTTACGAAGGTCGGCGATTAGGGACTAGCGGCGATTCCTACTATTAAGCGATACGATTATACGGATCGTACGTTCGRAGGCGACGACGTTTTACGTCTCGAGGTATGCCTATATCTCCGTAATGCTTATAGTATCGTTCTATAGCTTAATAACCTTAGGTCGGAGCTCCGCTAAAATATTAGGTAGACGTCCTATAGTTATATATAATAATAGCGCTAGCCGTATAATAGGTAGAATAGAAGGGGGAAGATATAGAAGGTAATAAGCAAGTAGCGTAATAGCAGAAACCTCGGCAAAAATAGGACCGGGTTAGGGTTAGGGTAGCGTCTTCTCGATAGTAGGATAGTAGACTACGGCATATTCGACTATAGCAAATAATAGTAGCATAATTATATAGAGCGAAGGGATATTTATAGGTAAAAAGGTCGTAAAGAAGGATTTAGATGCAATTTAAAGATATTTAGAAGTTTTAAAAGTTAAGAAAACTAAAAATAAAAATCCACTATACATTTAAACTTATTTAACGCACTATCGCTCGTATTAAACCCCCCGTACAAAGTAGAGAGAGAAGGTCGTAGCACTTGTTTAAGACCTATTTGTCCGATCTAGGGTATACTTATTACCCTTACTAAAGACATTCCGATACACGTAATTTCCGTAGGCATCGTTCTTACTGCCCTTCGCGACTACGCACTCCTACTATTATTAGCCTCTGCTACTATTATACGGGCTGCTCGTAATAAGACATACCTTAAACGGGCCCTTCTACTAGACATATAGGCCGTATCGCTCGTTATTTCCACCCCTCGTCCGATTGTTATACTAGTTAACTCCGCTATAGTGCTATTAGCTACCGGCATTAATTCTAGGAGCTATTATACTAACCGGCTCTAGATAAGGAGAGCAGCTATTATAGTCTAGTCGAACTTTATCGGGGGGAAGTCGGGGGTACGGTAGAGGAAGAGGGAGCCTTTAGCCTTATCTATTAGCTCGCTAGCTATAAGGTCGAACTAGAAGCCGGCTGCTTAGAGCTAGTTTGTACTAGTTAGTCTCGTAGTCCTAAGCGCTATTATCTAACCTTTTACCTCTTACCTTGTCGCTACGAACGTCGATCTAGCGCTATAGCTCTAGGCTAGCTAGGCTAGCGTCGATAGATTTAGGCATGTAGGGAGCTATTTAGTAGTAATTCTGCTTTATACTAGGAGATAGGGAGGAGGTTAGAGGGTATAGTAAGGTATAGGAGTATTAAAGAATATGTTAGATATTAAAGTAAGGTAGATCGTGTTT
>NW_019716257.1:1615393-1621644 GCF_900074925.1 Ramularia collo-cygni | reverse complement strand
ACCCTCTTCTTAGGCTCTACCTCGGGCTTAATATAATACTCTACTATCCTAGCCGTACGCGCTAGCGCCGATATGCTTCTCGTTCTAGTCTTACTAAGGATTGTACTTAGTAGCTTCTCTACCTCCTCCTCTATCGACGAGTCTAAATACTCGTTCTAGATRTTATAACTAYATTCGGTCGCCTAATCTTAAAACTTRYAATTTCCGYAATAATTATAGAAGTAATTRCGCTAGATTATATAGTGCTRCCTCTATTAGTATATAGYATCTTTATACGGGAGAATAATAGAGGTCTCGTACCTAGAACGGGCYCTTACCYGCTAGGCACCGGRTATATAGCCCGCTAGTAGTAGGGTRTACGCTAGYACCTATAACGCTACCGCTACGAATCTRTTAGTAAGGATGCTTAGACCTTAACTAGAAATAATTATACTAACCGGCTCTAGATAAGYAGAGAGGTTATATATAACTAACGATACTTAATACGCTTAGCTAGGTCCTACGTAGGATCCCTTATCGAAAACCGGTAGCTAGCCTTATCGTCTATCTCGTCTTAGAGGAGTAGGGTAAAGAGAAGGCTAGTATCTCGGAGCTATTTTGTACTAGTTAGTCTAAATGTCCTAAAGATATTATCTAGCGTTTTAACTCTTACTTTAGTTCTACGGTAGTCGACTCTACGCCTTCCTACTTTATCGATACTAAGGTTAAGCAACTATAGCCGGAACTCTATAGTCGCTATCGTAGTAGTCGCGCTTTATACGGGGAGGGGYAGAGGAGGGAAGAGRTATTAATATAGTAAAAGGATGTTAATTACTATGTTTAATGCCGTAGAATGTTAGTAAAGGTATAAGGAAAAGGAATTTAAAAGAGAGTGCTATTTTGTAGTTACTACTATAAAGCTCTATCTAGTATATGCATAATAGCACCTAATACTACTTATACCGGTCGGAAGTAAGTAATACGTAATACACGTGCTCGCTCCCCGGTAGGTGTTATTACTTAGGAGAGAATATATAAAGTAAATAAAACGGGGACTTAGCTATTTTACAAATATCTTATGCTTTCTCCTTACGGAGTATGCGTATAATAGTAAAAGGGAATAATAGCATACTCGAGGAATACGAGAGGCGGAATAGCGACATAGTCTTATTTTCGAAAATAAGTAAAGTAAATACAAAGTATAGAAAAAGGGACACCTGCATTCTACCGAGATAAAACCCTTCTCTCTATAAATAGTAGCCGTATAATAGTACTAGAGAAAGGGTATACACTCCGATTATTAATTTAGTTCTATAAAGGAAATAGAATAWCTTATAAAAGGAAAAGGGGAGAGAGAAAGAAATAATAAGCTCTAGAGCTAGCTCTATACCCACCTCTAAAACTACTTTAGTACTATTATACTACCTAGAGGAGGAGATAGCCTCTACTATTTGCCTTTTCCCTTGCTACGGCTCGCCCTCGCCTTCTTCGCACTTGCCTTACGGGGGAATCTTATGCCCTTATACTAAGGATCTGCCGCATTGCCTACTATATTAGGGTTATTACTAGCATTCTCGCTCTATTTGTGCTTAAGGATACGGTCGTTTAAGGTGTTTACGGAGCATAAGTTCTTCTTACTATTCTAGATGTAATTTCTATAGGCACCCTCTATTATATACTCCTATTTTACACATTCCTACTATTATTAGCTTTAAACATCTTTATATAGGAGGAAGGCGGAGAAAGAGTACCTTCTAAGGGCCTCTACCCTCTTTTCGCTCGTTCTTATTTAGGATCGGCCGGCCTTAGTAGGCGGTATATTCCTAGTTAATAATATTACCGCTACGAATCTATTAGTAAGGATGCTCGGATCTTAATTAGAAGTAATTGTACTAACCGGCTCTAGATAATTATCGAGTCTATAGTGTTCTTACGGTCTCTAAGTATTATCTACTTCGCCGGGTTCTAGGTCTTCTTAATTTTCGGGGCGTAGCTACTCGCCGTATCGATTATCTCCGCCTGTTCCTTAGTAATATAGAGGCTACTAGTCTTAAGCTAGATTGTACTAGTTAGTCTCGTCTAGGCAAGGCGATTATCTTTACTTATATTATCGTCGTTAACTATAAGGCATAGATTACTATTATCGTCTAACGAGTAGTATATATCCTATAGGTCGACGTCGCCTATACCGAAGCGGCGAACTTCCTTCTCGGTTATTATACGGAGAGGTAGAATAGAGTAAAGAGGGGAGGATAGGTAGTAAGAGTGCTAATTAGAGTATTAAATATAGTAGTTATTAGGAGGACTAGGGGAGATAGTAGAAGAGTAGAGGGAAGAGTCTTATAGCATATAAATATTACTCTTACGCGTATAATAAGTTACTAGTAGAAGCATATATATAATAGTAGTATTAAAGTAAGATATAGGTAACCGAAACCCGTTATATATCGGGACCGGTAACTAAGTAATAACGGGACGGTAATATTACATACACACAAGCAAATAACGACGTTTATTACATATAATTGTACGGGCAATTAAATCAATAAGCGAGGTGTGAAATTACTCCACTTAGTAGCGTTAAGCTATATTAGATCGCGTTGTTGCAGGGAAGTCGCTAAAAGACCACCGTACTAGGGTCCCGATGAATGCACGCCCCGGAACGCTATTGCGCTGATCATACCGCTGGCAAGGCAATGTCGATCTCTTTTGTTCAAGACACGTCACGTTGTTATCATCGTGATTGGGCAATATCGCGGAGTGTGGGTACCGCAGAGCGTTTTCTTACCCAACTTTTGCAACTGTCGAGAAAAAAGGTTCACTCATTCCACTAAAATTTCGTCGCTCATGCGATACATCTCGAAGATCTACTTGATGCTACACATCGCGCTCATTCTGCGATATGTTTGACGTCATTTGCGCCGCCGGCGAATGCTGTGTCTATGCGTTGAATTTGTCGCTGTTCACCGCTGTACCAGTCATCCTCTGGTCAAACTATGCATTTCCCAAGTTGGATATATTCATTCTGCACTAATGTTGCTCCGAAACGCCACGCTTTTGCACGAACATGGAGTACCAACGACACTGACAAACTACATTCTCGAGATTCGATGCATACCGTGGGCATACCTGCTCACGTTCACGATGCCCTTGAGAAACGAGGTTTCCAGGCCAATGGATCCGGGGAGGTGACGTGGCTTGAGAACAGCAAGTCTCATCCTCGACAATGGTCATTGACGCGGAAGATAGGCGATACCGCTGTCATCTGCGTGTTGGAATTCCTCACAACGCTCATGAGCAACGCCGGGTCTTCAATAACGAGCGACGTGGGTATGAAAATCGGAGCTGGGCGCGAAGTTGCCCTGCTATGTCTTGTGACATCTTATTTGGCAGGACAGGGACTTGGAAGCCTCATATTCCCTCCGATTGCAGAGGTTTTCGGGGGACGAACAATATATGTTGCATCGACCTTTGGGTACGCCGTCACTTGCCTCATCATCGCAGCATGTCCGAACTTGGTTGTTGTGGTCATATTCCGATTCCTTGGAGGATTCTGCTCAGCAATCCCTACAGTGGTTGCAGCTTCATCCATTGAGTAAGTGCATATTTCTCCGCGAGAGCACTCAGCAACTTACGACATCGTTAAAGAAACATGTGGGATTCTACAGCGAGAGTCTGGGTTATTCACATCTGGATCGCATCGGCCGTTCTGGGACTGGGAATCGGACCACCCGTTGCGACCTATGCTGCGCTATCACCCTATGGCTGGTAGGTCAGCAGAAGCATGGCTTCTAGCAAATTGATAACATTCTATAGGCGCTCGCTCTTCTACGCAGCAGCGGCGGTACTCGCCGTGGTGGCTTTGCTTTGCCTGGGTATGCAGGAGTCTAGGCCATCCAAAGTACTCCGGAACCAAGTCAAGACCGTAGCCCGTAAGACCAACTTTGATCGACTCTCTGTGACCGAGCTCGATAGCTCCCCAGATGTGAACACATTCATCAAGACGACGCTTGCACTGCCAATTAGGCTCTTCTTCACCGAACCGATTGTCTTTTTCACGTCCACAATGGCAGCAATGGTTTATGGCCTTACTTATCTTTTCGTGAGTGCATTGCCTTGCATGGCAGTAATTCGAACATCTAAATCTAATGTTCCCACCAGACGGAAGCGTTTTCGATCATCTACACCGACCATTTCGGACTCCCCCGACAAGAATCCTCCCTGGTCTTCCTCTCCATCGCAGTAGGTGTCTTATTCACATTTCTACCCAGAATATACGACGTCAAACTTCTCAAGAGGAGGGCCAGCCGGAACACACCCATGGAAGCCGAGGACAAGTTGTTTGGATTCTACGTCGCAGCACCAGTCCTCGCCATCGGATTATGGTGGTGTGCATTCACAGTTCCACCTCTAGCAGAAGGAATCTCGGTATGGCCTTCCATCATCTCACTGCTTCTGTTCGGGTATGCGGTGGTTGAGTTCGACAACACACTCTGCGGCTACCTCTGCGATACCTATGTCCAATACTCCGCTTCGGCGAATGCTCCGCTTGCGGTCCTCAGAGCTATACTGTCGGGTGCATTTCCTCTATATGGGGCTCAGATGTTTAAAGGACTGGGGCCGAACAATGCACTCTTCTTGCTGGCGGCCATGGCGACGGCGTTTTGTGGAGTTGCGGCCATGTTCTTTTTCTATGGCAAGCGTATACGCCAGCGAAGTCCATTTGCGGAGAAGACTTGGGAGGGTGCGCAGAATACGGAGCGTCCGGAGGAACCACCAAAGCATCAGTGCTAGCATTTTGGAGTCACGAAGCGATGATGCATGATTGCAGCTCGCTGCTCTAATGTCCCGGGGGTGAAGCCAAAAAACGCTGTGGCTAGCGCGGCGGCCTGATTGGCCGCGGGAGCGGCCGAAAAAGTAACCTRATGTCATTCAGAAGTTRAGGATCCTATGTGGAGAAGTGGGGGAAATTTCAGGGTCCATAGGTATATAAGACGAAAATTTTCAAGCTGGACATCTGTGGATTGACGGCTCCGTAGCGTAGTGGTTTAACTTACATCYAACCGCTCGAATCGGGTTCAATTAAGGGGCTGGACTTTAAACATCTAGCGACAGGGTTGTCCGGCTTCGGTCGTAATGCTCCGTCTACAACACAATTTCAGAGGGCAAACTTTRGCATAAACTTTRGCATGGGCATAAATGTGGGGAATCAATTTTTTTGTTCTTTTTATGTAATATACATAATATATACTAAACTTCGTAGAATCGTGTTACGACTTTCCTTAGGTATCTTTTTGCTTTAATACGATATTAGTTATAACGTTCCCTTATTTTAACGTCCTTCTTTCCTAAACGCGAATCTCTATATCCTTTTACTTAGAATACGTGTCTCTCTCCTCTAATATTCTATCTATTAATCGGCGAAGCCGACTACCGCTTGCGGTAAGAGTTACGTCTTCTACTAATTTAGAATAACCGGCTAATAGAAAAGCTATATATATATTGCTACCTAATAGAAGGTAAAAAAAAACTGTTTAAGCTGTTGCCGCTTCTAGCCTTACGCTATACTAGGGCAATCCCTTCTTTTTGCCTTATACGCCTTTACGATATAGAATGTCTCCGTCTTATATCTCGCCTACTATACGAAAAAAAAAACACCCCTACCCTCTTCCTCTACCGTCCCTCGCTAACATGTATTAGATCCGCGAGTAACTAGACTTTATTAGTCGTATGCGCGAACCAATAGAGTAGATAATACTCTACGCGATTAAGACTATCCGCGTCTACCATCGTAATCGCCTATAAATCTCTCCCGCCTTCGTAGTAAAAGTCTACGACATCCCGTAGTAGATCATACGCGCTATAGTCCGCGTAATCATTTCTATCCTCTATCTCGAGCTATCGTCTACCCGCGCTAATACCCGGATTACGGGTAGCGAAGTAGATAACGCGATTCTAGACCGATCTCGGAAGAGGTRGCATCTAGAATTCTATTAGTATAAGGTAGTAGATTAGGATAGAATAATACAGTAGTTGTGTAGTATTATGGCTCTYAATTTAGCCGCTATACTAAGGCACCCCGTAAATGTATATGTTCGAAATATTTAAGTCTTTATATATATATACTATACTAAGTACTTTGTTCTAAGTATTATCTTATAACATCTAACTTACTTACTTCCGGCGAAGCCGACTACCGCTTGCGGTAAGAGATTCCTATTATCTATATACTATATATAGCGTTAGGACAGAGTTATCGAAAGGGGGGGTAG
>NW_019716257.1:1408245-1613318 GCF_900074925.1 Ramularia collo-cygni | reverse complement strand
CCTTATTTAGAACTTAGCTGTCTCTCGACCGATTTACTCTAAGTTTTAACACGAGTCTTGTCGAATGCTTACTACGGACCTCGCCTACTCGGAATATACTAAATATATACCTCGCTRTCGCTAGCCTATTCGCCGAGAAGGTGGATTAGTATTAAACATTACTAATCTATAATATATATAGAATTTAGTATATAACCCTCCTTTATTACTAACGTTACTATTAATATCAAATTTTAAAGTAAATCCGTTAAGGAACAGGTATATTATAAGTAAGATACGTCCTCCTAATAGTAAAAAAGACTAAAGTCCTTTTTATAGTAAAAAGAATATTCCTAAAAAAGGAACAAAAAGAAGATTRAACACTAAGGGAATTGAACCCCTRATCTCGTAATGGAAACGAGACTACTAGGCTTCTCCGGCAACTAGAACCCCTGTAATGTCCGAAGTTTTAAACCAGGCCTCTACCTAGCATTTCCTCAATCCTAACACGCCCTAACCACTAGGCCAAATGTCCAGATGTAATAAATATCTAAGATTTTAGGTTGTGATTATACGGATAGGCCGGAGTTAAAGCGAGCTGCATTCTACGTGGCCTTTACTGGCCGCGTTCCCCTAGTATCATTCACCCGCTTCCACTCTCAGCATTGGTGGAATGCGATACGATGAGCGTTCGTGTTGAAAAGCAAGCTCTCTACTCAAAGCCGACGGCTATCAATGCCATCTCTGGCATGAAAAGCGAGTCTGAACGCAGTGATGATGACGGCACAGATGTATCATCGAGACATTGGTTGCAGAGCATTCTAGGACATATGTATATATTCGTAGCAGATGATCCCTGGCCGGTCGCAAAGACAGCCATGTAGTGGACCGGCCATGGCCTCCGTACACAATCGCCATAGAACGTCCATAGGGAGGCTTCAAGCACATATACTGTGCCAACAGCGCAACATTGTATACAAAGTTGACCGAAAACAGAAAAAGCAAAACACTCGTCGTATAATTAAACAAGTTTAGAGATACCACTAATGCAGGGAAATTCGTGGAGTTCCGGGAAATCGGTGGCAGGCCCGACAGTTCGGCACATATCTCCTTTGTGTCTCCATGGTCCTTCGCATTCATGGTGTGACTGAGCCAACATGATATAAAGTACTCCACTTGCTATCTTTGTGCGTCGTGCAAGCCAGCAATGTCTGCTTCCCGATTTGCAGCCAACAAGTCGCGCGTCTTTCGTGCATGACTGGGTGGCTCTCTGATGGTACCGACTGTCTCAACATTAGGCATGGGACTTTCGTTGATACAATAGAATCCTGGCTCATGCAGACATGGACTCGTGCAGATCCTGGGTGGCCGAGATGTGTAGCATCTCACCTGGTGTCGCCAAGTTCTGATATGCCGACTCATCTAGGTATCTCGTGTATTGCTCCATTCGGATCAAGGTACCTTCTCGCCTAGATTTGCAAGGGCATTCTTCAAGGCGGAGGATGCACCAGAAAGGAGAAGAGAAGACAGTCATTAGTGGATGCGTGTAGAGTGGAAATGTGACAAGCCTCAGCTCCACAAACTTTGGAAAGCAGGCGGGGCGCTAGATGTATGTCAGATCCATGTTGCTACCTGAGTCTGATTGTATCAGTGTGCAAGGCACGTAGACCAAGACCGTCGAGCTGTACATATCTGGCATCGGTGTGAATCAGGTTGTCCTGCTTTAGTCTAGGGTATTCGTACCTGTCGTTGGAGCCAATGCTGTCAATATTTCAAATGATTGCATGACGAGATGATAATGATGTCGTGTTTTCTTTTCTCGGGCTCTCCCCACCGGAATGGGCTCCGTTCCTGGTTTTTACATCTGGGCAATCTTGGAAGGAGATCGGCCTGGAATTTAGCCCGCCTTGTGTCGTCATTCCCATTCTGGTTCCTCGCAGATCTTGTTCGTCTGGTGCTGACGTGGGAAATTGTACAACAACAACGCTTTATTTCCTACGGCCTCCGATGGCGACACGGCGGACGACCAAGGTCGAAGTACCTATTCCACCACCTTCCACGTCCAATGCCAGCTCCGTGAAGTCCAACCAAGCCGACATGGCGCTCGGCGCGGGTTCCGGCYCGCCCTTTCTGCCCACGGCTCTCGAGGCGACGCTGCTCGCCATCTATCCCATCACCCTCGTCTTCGGCTCACTGTTCAGCACGCTGCATCCCAACACGCGCTTCGCCACATACCTCCCGGACTCGCAGTCATACGACCCGCGCAACGCGCCCAGCTACTTTGCTAAGAAGAGCAATGTCTTCAACGTGTGGTTCGTTAAGATTGGCTGGTTCTGGACGACTTTGGCCTTTTTGCTCTTGATCTTCTCTCACTCTTCGCTGGGACCGCCGCTTTCGCTTCGCCTCACCAAACGACGCGTGCAAGCCATGGTGCGCTACACGTCCATCACGCTGATATGGATCTTCGTCACTCAGTGGTTCTTCGGGCCTGCCATTATCGATCGCAGCTTCAGATGGACGGGTGGACAATGCGAGATCATCAAGGGCAAGACAGCAGAGGACCGTGCCGAGAAGGCAGAGATGGGTGACTTTCGCGAGGTCTTCACTCACGCTGCATGCAAGGCAACGGGTGGCACTTGGCGAGGTGGACATGACATAAGCGGACATGTGTTCTTATTGATCCTGAGTAGCGCCATGTTGTGGCTCGAGTTGCTGCCTGCGGTTCTGCGGAACGAGGGATTGCGGGAGGCTCGACGCATTCGCACGCACCATGGCTTGAACAGGAGTGCGGCAGTCGAGTCTGGGGATAGAGAACAGGAAGCGAAAGACTTGGGAGTGGGGATCACGGTCTCACTTGCAGTGGCCGTGTTCAGCTGGTGGATGCTTTTGATGACTGCAGCATACTTTCACACTTGGGTTGAGAAGTTGACAGGTCTACTGGTGGCTTTTGGCTCCATCTACTTGGTCTACTTCCTACCAAGAGCCGTGCCTTTGTTGCGACAGGTCTTGGGCATGCCCGGAGTTTGAACATCTGCACGAGATTGGCGGCGATGCGCTACACTATAGCACGCAACGAGCGGGTATTTCTTTGCACCAAACGCCGCAATGAATCGAGATTTCGTATATGGAGATATGACGCTGAAGATCTTGTGAGGGCTCTCGTATCATTGGAGATCAGATCCATCCGAATCCTTGTTCAAAATCGTTCGGGCAGCGAGGAGCACCTGGCAGKGATTGACGACCAAATCACAGTACAGTAGCCAGGTCATCGCGAAAATCTTTGGGTATGCTTAGGCTGTCTTCAACAACTACCGAGATATGGCGCTGGAACGTGTCACGAGACAGGGCTCGCGGCACATCAGTGACATAGTAAGAATTGTTTGGTATCGTGCAATCGCCAGTTCTTTGATGATCCAGAAGCCTTGAGGCTTGAGCTATTGACCCTTGTACCTTATTCGCATGATCGGCACATCGAAGCGAGCCAATAGGCCGTGTTTCACCCGCAGCTCTAAATGTAATAACGCCCAGGATCCCTGGCACTGCCACGCCGGCCGGTCGAGAGCTGACTGATTATATTAGGCCATGGTTCTTCCCACGCGTGGCCGGAATTCCTCTCAAGGCAATCCACCACCTGGTAGATATGGTTTTGGCGAGACGAATGCGCTCGCTTGAATGGACACGAAAGCCACGGGCGATTGGGGACTTTGAGAGGTCCATGCGAGAAAATGTCGACTGGACCACATCGCCTTTAGGCCCAATCGAACAATGGCCGTCAAATTTGCGGCAGATTGTGCTGGCCTCAATGGCTGACACGGATGCCTCTGCCGTTGTCTACGGACCAGTGAACCACACGGCTATTGTGTACAACGAGGCATTTGCGGAATTGATTGGGAAGACTCATCCAAAACTGCAAGGGGGCCTCGTTAAAGACTCGTTGGTCGACATCTGTCCGGATTTTGATGCTACCTGGGAGCGACAAACAGAGCACGGCCAGCTAGAGATTTTGGAGAATCAGCGAGTTAGGCAGGATCGGCTGGGCTTCGTCGAGGAACGGGTATACCGATGGAAACTGCTTCCTTTAATCGACGAAGACGGATCCGTGGCCGGGAGCTTGGTAACCGTACTTGAGGAGAACAAGGCACCACCCCGCCGGGAACGAAGCATATCAGCCGTGCGAGGGCTTGGGAATGTGGTCAAGACGGCGATTGATAGAACTGCAACGCAGACGGCAGCCAACATCCTGCGGCTTGACGAGCACTTTTCAGGTCGATCTTGTAATTGTGCGAAACTGTGGGAAWTGCAGATGAAGGAGGAGCGGTTTGAGAGGTTTGGCGATCATGCTCCGGTCGGCATCATCTCTCTCGTGGACCACAGTGGGTTCTCCATCGACACGGCGAATCTTGCGTACTGGGACATCATGGCGCAACCACCAGATACGAAGTCCTTTCTTGACTATATTCACCCTGAAGATACTGACAAGGTTCGACAACATCTCGAATTTGGATCGTTCCGACAGGGCTCGTTCTCTTTTCAGTGTCGGCTGAAGAAATGGGCTGCGCGGGCTGCGATTAGCCCTTCTGAAGCTGTGCCCGAAGCATCGCCCGCCTGGATTTTAGTCTCTGCTTATAAAGATCCGGAGGAAGGGAGTTTCACAAGGTGCTGGATCATTGACATCACATCTCACAAGAGTGCAGAAACCTTTCTGCGAAAACGCATGGATGAGGCTTTGGAGTTGAAGCAGCAGAAGGAGAGATTCATCGATCAGATTTTTCACGAGATCAGAAACCCACTTTCTGCAATGGTGCATTGCACCGGTAAGTCAATGCTGAGGACCGACACAAAGGAGCAGATCTGCCAGAAATCCGACTCCTCATCGCTTCTCTACCATTACGCTGATTATCCTGTGTAGACGACATCATCTCAAACGCTCGCCAGAGTTGTGACAAGTCATCCGGAGACGTAATCGAAGCCGCTCAAACAATTGCCTTCTGCACGCATCAGTAAGTTGTCATCAACGCCAGACAGCGTGGAGACCACACACCCCGGCCGTACACTGATATTATAACGACAGCATCAAGACAATCGCCGACGACGTGATACAAATGAGCAAGCTCGATTCGCGCCTTGTAGAAATAAACCCTACGAGCATCAGACCTCGAGAGGTCGTCGAGCAGGCCATTGCAATCTTCCAATCAGAGCGGAAAGCCGGTAGTATCGAGCTGGATTTCAAAGAAGACCCTTCGATCGAAGCATTCGGAATCGACTGGCTTCTACTGGACTCTGTCAGATATCTCCAGATTCTTTTCAACATGGTCACCAACGCTATTAAGGTTGTGAAGAATCGTCCGACCCGCAAGATTGAGGTCAAGCTAAGTGCTGCGTCGAACAACGAGACAGCAGTCGATAGCGTACGATTCGCCAAACCACGTCACCCTGGTGGAACTGGAAATGTAAAGTTCGGTGAGCAGTACAAAGATGTGGAGTCTGTATTTCTGGTCACAACTGTTGAGGATACTGGCCCTGGCCTCACCGAGGATGAGCTTTCCAGTCTGTTTGAACGGTTCGCCCAAGCGAGTCCGAAAACCGAGAGCAAGTACGGCGGAAGCGGTTTGGGACTGTTCATATCTCGAGATTTGACGGAGCTCCAAGGAGGGCGTATTGGAGTGGCGTCTGAAGCAGGCGTAGGATCCAAATTCGTTTTTTCAGTGGAGTCGAAGCGTTGTGAACCGCCCAAGACAAAGTCAGATCCGCCGCCAATACGCATACCCGCGAGGCTTCAGGCAATCGACAATGACTACTCACCCGTCTTGAGTCGTCCGCCTGAGCTTCCGAACGGACAGGAAGCTACGCGTTCGTGTGCAGACCAGAAGGAGAAGGCAGGTCCACGAAGAGTTCTGTATGTTGTGTCCTATGCCCTGCCTTCTCGCCCGACAAACTAACAAAGCTGCAGTGTCGTCGAAGATAACTTGATCAACCAAAAGGTTCTCGCAAACCAATTGAGGAAGCGTGGTTACGAAGTAAGTGTGGCATTACACGGCGAGGAAGCGTTGAAACAGCTTCACATGAACTTCCCCACAAGCGATCCTTTGTCGATACCACGCAAAGCCGTGGGAAGTCGATCATTCGATGTGGTTCTACTCGACATCGAGATGCCCGTCATGGACGGCATCACCTGCGTTCAGCGAATCCGAGCTTTCGAGGCTGCTCGACCCAACCGGCGTCGTCTGAACGTTATCGCCGTTACCGCGAACGCTCGAGGCGAGCATGAGACAGCTGCTCTGGCTGCGGGAATGGACTCGATCACTACCAAGCCTTATAAGATTGAGAGCCTCGTACAGCAGATGGAGAAAGCTTGCAGCCCAGCGGCTGGATGAAGAGATCGACTCCACGCCTACAGAGTAGGGTGTTAGACCTCAGCCCCTCGCCCTGAGAATGCGAAGATTTGAAAACTGCCTCTGGTCGACCTGATCGACATTCCTATCGACAATTATGGATCGACGGGAGGAAGCCTGGTCTTCGGTTGTTGGATCGCATGAATTCCCTCCCTGACCTGTGGTCTGCACATCACAGTATCAAGTCGGCCTTTGTTGACATGACGTTGATCGTTGACTACGAACGACTACCCTCAAGGTCACGGAATATCGAGGGAAGCTCCTGTCTTCTGTGTGATCGAAGAACCCACGCCACCAGTCGAAAGCGGTCGGCAAGACCGTGATATCGAGCTGAAAAAGGAGCCGCTGAGCTCAATAGTATACATCATGCTTCGCTAGAACGCAGCAGGCTAATGGTATCAGACCAACCTAAATCTATAAACCCGTAATCCCTTTCTAACTGATCTTTCCAATTCGTCTTCTCCCGATATCGATCTTGCCTTGCACTCTGTCGACGTCCTCTTCCACCAGCCCCAGCATTTCATTTTGGATAGCCAGTTCCTCGTTGATCATGATACCCATGTCTTTGAGTTTAGCCACGGTCTTTCCCAAGGAGAGCACATCTTCATCCTGTTCTTGCATGACTTGTTTCTGCAACTGCAATACACCAGCGTTGTCCAGTTCCCTCGTGCGTTCCGTCTCCTTTGCAGGTCCACCAAGCACTCGGCCACTGGGTTTTGCAGCCGACGTTCCTCTCCATAAAGCTTCTTTGTCGCCCGAGGTAGCAGTAGCACTGGTGTTCATACTACTTGAGGTGCTGGCGGTCTTGGTAGCCATACTCCGCAGCACTCCTTCCAGCCCTTCCACTTCCTTCTTCGCGGCGCCAATCAAATCGCGTCTCCGTCTCAGCTCACCATCTCCCAGTTTTTTACTGCTACCCCATCCAGCGTCGTCTCCCTTGCTAGYAGTGGTAATACTCTTCAATCCATCATCAAGCTGTGCTATCGAAGTTGCAGCTCGCACAAGACTAGCCTTGGCTTCTGCAGATAGTGTGTGCTGAGCTTGAGCCGTTGTCGCCGCTTCCCGCTGTTTCAACTGCTGTCGTGCCGTCTGAATCTGTGACTTCAAGTCTCGATGGACATCGAGCCACTGATTCGGATCTATAATGGCGCTTGAGCTCCCTGGCCGCCTGCCGTTGGTCGTTGTAGTGGTCGCACCACCACTAGGCAGGTTGAGGAAGCTCCTCCAAGCACTGCTACTCCGCCATCGAGCATCATCTGATGCGATTATGCTGTGAAGATACCTCTCCAGACCTTGTCGCCTTTCTTCGGTGAGAGCTGGGTTGTTGACTGTTCGTCGCAACCACGATTTAGCTGGGAGCTGTACGGGAGGAGCCTCGGAACATTGTGATGTCAGAGTCTCGTTCAGCTGAACAAAGTCGTTGTAGCGTTTCTTGATCTCGTGCTTGCGCAGTGGTAGCTGGAGGACAATTGTGTACTGTGTATATGGTTTGCCATCTAGTGGTGTGGCTGTCGACGCTGACGGGATCGAGATTTGCAGTGCAGGCGACATACTTTGGGTGTGTTGACAGTAGTCTCGCAGTTTGACAAGTCTGCGATTGTTCTGCGGTGCTCCTGCCTAGCTTGGTGGGAAGTAGAGAGTGAACTTCACGAAGCGTCGCACGTGAAGCTCCTGTTCCCGGAATCGTCATCCCGGAATCGATCCCGCAGTCACAAGCGGCGCTACGGAGTAGATCCGCTAGATTCAAAAGCCAGGTACCAGATCCAACAATTTTACGCAGAAACATCCACCTGCTGCCTTGACGTCTGATACACGGAGACTACTAGTAGCAGTCATGCAGTCTGTCCGTCAGATTGAGCGACTCAACCAGACAGAACTCGACAAGGTCATTCCTCCAAACGCATCATGGCACACCGACTACCGCGACACGGCCTACCTCTACATCGGCGGTTTGCCATTTGAGCTGAGCGAAGGAGACATCCTGACTATATTCAGCCAGTATGGGAATCCTGTACACATCAATCTCGTCCGCGATAAGGAAACGGGCAAGAGTCGAGGATTCTGCTTTTTGAAATACGAGGATCAGCGGAGTTGCGATTTGGCGGTTGATAATCTCAGTGGAGCGGGCGTCATGGGTCGTGTGATGAGTGTGGATCATACACGCTATAAGAAGAAGGAAGGCGAGGTCGAGGGTATTGGTGACGAGGAGGAAGAGGTGGCTGATGATACTGACAGGGAGGGAGACGATCGCAGGAAGCGGAGGAGGACAGAAAGTGCCAGCGAGAGTGAGGCGGAGCGGCCGCTGCTACGGGAGGAGGTTGAACTGGCGAAGCTATTGAAGRATCACGACGAGGATGACCCGATGAAGGCATACCTTGTGAAGGAGAAGAAAGCGGAGGTTGCGGAAGCATTGAAAGGACTTGTGAAGCACAAGTCGAAGGACAACAGACGGAGCCGGGACGAAAGAGAGCATCGCCACAGGCATCGTCATCGCTCTCGTAAAGATGGCAACGATGCAAAAGATGATCGGGAGAAAAGGCAAGACGAGCATCGATCTAGGCGAGAAGACGAGGACGATCACAGGAGGCATCGGTCTCATCGGTCAAGGCGGGAGAGATCTCGGACTCCAGACTCGGGACGAGATGGCGAGCAGCGAAGCCAGAAATCGAGGCGCCAAAGATCACGCACGCCTTCTTCCGACAAAGAGGACCGTCGCTCGCAGCACATGTCAAGACGAGGCGACTCTCGAAGTGAAGATGAGCAACCGCACAGACGGCGTGAATCGGAGCAGAAAACGAAACGCTTGAGGGACGACAGGTCGCCATCGAGAGAGCCCTACAGGCGGCCTTAGTATACTGCGATGGTGTGGTCGCAGCAAGTAGCCAACCATGCACCTGAGCATAGTAGTTAGGCGAGGTTCTATCTATGCGCAGACGGCGTAACACATTGACATGCAAGACACGATCTGGAGCCGAGCCGGTAGATGACTACCCGATTGCGGAGTGCTTCGGTCACTCACTATCTGAAGCCGGCGCTTTGAGGACAACCACATGAACACGCGTTAGTTCCCGCGACAAGCAACCAATGACAAGCCATTACAAAGCATTTGCCTCTTTTACGAATGTTGCTACCATGGATTGATTATTGGCCTCTGGCGGGAAATGCGAGAGAGTATCGCAGGCGTGGTGCAAGCAGGTGAATCAAGATTTGTGTCCGTAATGTAGTGACTTAAAGGTCTAAATTCTGTGTGCAGGTGGTGACATAGTTTTATCCGATCAAGGCTGGGGTCTACTTCCAAGTTCCATCAGTTCCTGTCGGGTGTTTGTTGATTTCAGGGTCGTGGTTCAATTTATCACCCCACCATCTCGACAATCTTCACATCAACATTGACATCCCGCATCCACGTGCACCACCATATCGACATTACACCTCACCCATACCGTCATCATGGGAGAGTCAAGGTACGGGCTGCATTCGCGCGGRCAATCGGCGCCGCTTGCTCCGCTCCGCCACGCCTTCCAATCTGCCCTTCTCCCGCGCATCCACTAACACACGTGCGCAGACAGGAACTGCTGGGATGGCTTAATGGCCTCCTCCAGCTCAACCTGACCAAGGTCGAGCAGTGTGGAACCGGGTAGGTGACCATTCAGCATGCAGCTCTCACGCTCCGACAGCTGCTGACGTGCATCCTAGCGCTGCCCTTTGCCAGATTTACGACAGCATCTTCCTCGATGTTCCTATGAGCCGCGTCAAGTTCAACGTCAACGCCGAATATGCCTACCTCGAAAACTTCAAGATTCTCAGCAACACCTTCCGCAAGCACCATGTCGACCATCCTATTCCCGTCGAGCAGCTAGTCAAGTGCAAGATGCAGGACAACCTGGAGTTCTTGCAGTGGTCGAAGCGATACTGGGACCAGTACTACCCTGGCGGCGACTACGACGCGCTTTCGCGGAGAAAAGGTCTTGGCGCAGGTGCAGCTCCGGCATTGCCACCAACCAAGAGGRCACCAGCAGGATCGGCGGCGGCTAGGAGACCGGCGGCTGCGGCGTCTGCGCCTCGGACCAGCAGTCGTCAGGCTGCACCCGCTAGCGGCGTGTTGCAGGCGAAGAACGCTGAGCTTATGGAGACGGTGCAGGGCCTTGAGCGTGAGCGCGACTTCTACTTCAGCAAGCTGCGGGACATAGAACTTCTCATCCAGCAAGCAATGGACGCCGACCCCGCGCTCGAGGAGGACGAGGGTAGCTTGCTCAAGCAGATTCAGARCATTCTGTACTCGACGGAGGTGCGTATTCTTTGGGGGGAAATTTGGATGGAGGAACGACCAGCTAACATATCATTCCAGGAGGGCTTCGAAATCCCACAGGAGGCGGATGCTGAGGCTGCGGGTGACGAGGAGACGTTTTGATGATACCACGATTTTGCTTGCAAAGTTGATCCATGATACCAAGATATCCCATTGTAGAGATGCGGCGAGGGCCAGGATGAGAAAGCCGTCGCGGGAACATACACCAAGAGCATCATGAATCTCTGCATGGAGCAGCACGAGCAGTCGCACAGGCCGCTGAGCTTCTTAACCATCAGAAGTCCTGCACGGGAATGCTGGACACACAAGTGGTGTCTGCTGGCCCGCACAGGATATCTACCAGATTCAAAATTGGGCCTGATGTACCGATATCTGCCACATGCTCAAGAGTCTCATAGCCTCTCGTCATACATCGTGGACTTGTTACGTGAACATTGTAAATGTCGTTATATTTCATCTCTCACTCTCGGCTGTGATGTACAATACTAGCGATGACTGCTGGTGCCCACCTTGGAAATACCCTCCTCGCTACTAACCTCATGCTTCTCAAATTTCGACAGCTCCGATGGCCCCTTTCTTGCCTTCTTCACCTCGCCAACAATCATCGCTGCAATGTAAGCAGCTCCCATGACGCCCGCGCATACACTGTAGGCAATGACGTATTTCTTCGACACACTCGCAAGCCTCAAGCCCAAGCCGCCGTTGATTATGCCCAAAATAATAGCGACGCGACCGAGGTTGACGTGCAAGTGAGAGACAATGCTGCGACGACCTGTCTTCTTGTACATGCGGTGGTGCAGAATACCACCAAAGGGCTGTGCGAAGAGCAGTACGAAGAGAACAATTCCAATGATTGGGTGGTGGTTCGAAAGGAGGTCCAGATTCCTAGCGATCCAAATTCCCATCCCGAATGCAACCGTGAAGATCAAGTATCCGAGAATCTGGATCGCTGCGTGCACCCACGGGAGGCCCGTGAAGGATGCAAGGCGAATGATGATGCCGCCGATAGGGAAGACTGCGATGAATGCGACTGATGCGATGACACCATGGGCGATGATGAGCTTGCTAGAAACGGAGGATCCGCCACCACTGGAGGATCCGGTACCCATGGATGTACCAGCCGATGCTGGGGTTGTGGCTGCCGCTGGAGTTGTGAAGGGATTCACGTCTTGTCCTCCCCTGGCGCTGGCAAGATCCCAAGTGAAGGGCTGAGCTCCGTCATCGTCGWGTTGGGAAATACTCTCTTCCACGTCGTCGCTGTTGAGCGGTTCTCCGGAGAGATAGCCGTAAATCCAGTTGCTTGCAGCAGTAGACGAGAAGTCCATTTTCCCAGACTCGCCCCAGCTGTTGCAGTTGCTACATTTCACGTTGGCTGTCATCATCCCATTGCTCACTCCCGATCCCTCAAGCACTTCAAGCTGGGCCGCAGAATTGTATCGTGGCATGTTGTATCCAGTTCCCAATCGCGGAGAGACCGTGACGTTCTGTCCGTTGGACGATGTGTACATCACGAACATGTTGGATCCGCGCATCCCGGATCCTTGACCGAGGGCGACCCATGAGTACGTTGTTGGTGCTGAGATTTGAAAGTAGATGTCGCCACTTCCTGAACTAGCTGTGGTATCTGGTACATTCAACTTGTAACACACGTTCGTTGCTGGACAGTTGGAGACAATAGATTGTGCTTGCGCAGCTGAGCCTGGAATGGAGTTAGCTTTGGTTTGTGTTGTTCTCTCGGTGGCAACGCATACCTAGACTCAGCAACGCAGCGCCTGTAAGAGAAGCCTTCATGATAATGACGTTCCCCTATGAACCGAGGTGTTGTTGTAGTGTTAGGTAGGAAGTGGTCAGCGAAAACTCAGCTCCGCTGGTTTGTGTGAAACGGATATATAGTAAAAGTGGACGAGAGTCGATACAAGGGACATCTTATCGATCGCTGCCAGCGATGATGGCACGCGGCCRTCGAGACGGACTAACAACCCCACTAGATCATCGTCGTAGTATCGATCAGCGAAAAGGTTGTCCGAGCACCGCCGAGTCCGGTTGCCAACTTGCCAATGGTGCGTACTTGGTACCCGGAAGGCATTGGGGCCGGGGTACTGTAGCAGTGCGGAGAAGCCAGCGGGCGGCCGTCATTAGCTCTAGGTTTTCCGATTTGGACGAGAATAGTTTCCTATCAGATGGCTCCGTGTGTTGTAGGCTGACCTTCATCATCTTCGTGGCTGTCGGACATGCTGGATCACGCATATGCGGACCACGACAGCTGGTCGAACGAGTCGAAGGTGTTTCATTTGTCGATTCAACGCCTGTACTGAAGCTCGCCTTGGGCTAGTCATGATTGTGATGAGGTCGTCGAAGCGCAAAGCAAAAACGGTTAAAGCGGTAAACGCCTTCACGGTGATGCTGATTCGTCGATCGACCTTGGATCACTGTTAGTGCAAGTGTCATCAAAATGGAGTCATCCGCACCTCGGCTGCACTGTGCATTACGAAAACAAGTGAATCCCGAGTATACCAGCCGGGTGCCATGGTTGGATTCCAGCCCCCGGCAGTGATGATGTGTCTGAACGCGCGGGATCAAAGACGCAAGAAGCTTGGCAGGACATGTTGGTCTAAGACTGGAAGATAGAATCCTTGTTTATCTCTGGGCAAACACTTCGCTGCTTACGCCAAGCAGCTTGCGTTTCAGGATGTATTCGTCGTACATCCGCCGTCGTAGAAGTCCGCAGGGCAACGTGGACAAGATTTKTGTTAGGCCGCGCTACTCCGGATCAGGTCAGCGTGCGTTTAMCTAGACTGATGAATTCTCTCAAAACGAGGATCTGAGCCGCATCAGAGCCCTCTGCAGCATCAAGCAATCGATWCTGGGGATGACAATCTGACAAGCAGCATGAGTTCGAATAAATCAATTTGTTCGATTACTGTAAACATGCTCAATCGACGAGGACGCCACCTCATCGAAAGCCAACGTACAGATTTTGTTTGCCTCCTTCAACATCGAGTGAGATGTTGCGTCGACAGCGTAAGGCTGCAGGGGCTGATGTGGTTGAGTGAGGTCTCTATGACCCACCGAGGGCTGGGAAAGCAGACGCGTCGGTAGCATTGAAGGCACCGCGTGCGCTGCCCCGCTCTGGACGAGCATCGCCGCGGGCACCTCCTCTGGGCTCGCCACGACCACGACCGCCGCGAGATCCACGCTCTCCCCTGAACTCGCCACGTCCGCCGCGCGCGCCGCCACGTCCACCGCGACCTCCTCGGCCACCACGGTCGCCAGAATCCGCTGCTTGGTAGTACTGGCCATCGAGGGTGAGTCGCTCCTTCTTGTCCTGAGCCTCCTTGGCCTTGCGAGCCTTGCCAGCAGCGGCGGCAATAAAGTCTTCCGACTCGCGTGAGAAGGCCTTGCCCTCGGGGAATTGCTGCTTCGAGCCCTCATTGGGCTTGCGGACCGACAGGGTCTGAGAGATAGCCAGCCGCTTCTCGGCCTGCTCGGCGAGGTACTGGTCGTAGGACTTGGTGTTGTCTTCCGGCTCTGCTGCGGCGTCGTCGTTGACAGCTTCTCCAGCTGCACCAGGGCCGTTGGAAAATGCTGGATCGCCAGCGCTGATGTCTGCGGTGARGCCAGGCTCGTTGTTGGCCTCGGCATTGGCAATGGCCTCGCCAGCCTTCTCGTCAGCCCACTCGGCAGTGCCAGTCTCGGCGCCCCAGCCGTGCGCGGCTTGCTTCTCGTGCTCGCTGAGGTGAATGTCAGTCGCCAGAAGTCATTGGGAGATTGTAGCACGAGTCGTACTTGATGCCGGTGTGGCTGTGGCGGTCGTCGCGTGGTGCGCCGCCGCGTCCACCTCGTCCGCGTCCACGACCACGTCCACGTCCCTCGCCACGTCCCTCGCCGCCGCGGTACTCACGCGGCTCTGCGTATATGTCAGCGAAGATCCCAATGGCAATGGCAATGCCAAGGTTCACGCAGTGATAATTCCATACCTCTGTTGCGCGCGGGGCGGTCGCCCTGTTCGCGGTTGTTCACTGCGCCACCTGCACGACACGAGATCAGTCAGTATAATCTTTCTCCAATCCCGATGCACGCGTGTGGGCGCCAATGGCATCATTTGTCCACCCACGCGCGGCCCAACTCGTCACGCACCATCTCTTCCACCACGTCCACCTGCCGATGAGCGGAGGGGGTCGGCCGCTGGTTCGGGGCCAGCATTGCGCTTTCCGGTGCGCTGAACGGGCTTGTCGACGGCCTTGACGGGTGCTGGCGGAGCCCGATCAGGATCTTGGTCCTCGGTGTTGCCTGAGATGAATATCAGCGGGCGTGTTCGCAGCTATTTTGGATGGTGGTAATAGACGGACCCAGCAACTCGTACAGGTTCTTCGATGCAATTGCGGAGGACATGTTGTCTACCTATGCTCCCATGTCCCGAGGAGAAGTGCAATGGGGGTGAAGCAGAAGTTCAAGGTGTCGAGCTTGCGGAAGAGTGTGCGCAAAGCTGCCAAGCCAAACGAGAACGAGATGACATCTGAGAACAGGATTCTAGCAAACAAAATAATGCACGACCTTCAATTCAACTGCCTCACTTTATGTGACGGTGTGAAGCGCTGCTAGGAGACAATCGTGTCACGTAGATTGCATTATAATACATCATCATAATCGTAATAACAATGCCAAACTCTTGCCCTGGTCCTTCCAATACCCAGAACGCTCAATCATGAAATGCTGCTTTTCCTTGCGCCTTCGCTATGCGTGCTCAAATGCCGCAAAGTTCCTATCTGGTCTTTCATCGTAGCYCGCGCATGCAATGGGCGGTGCTGTTTCCGCTGTCGAAATGATATGTTTCACCATTAAAGTGACTTCATACAATGGAGCTAACGTTGCTGGTGCTGGTCGTAGGTGTAAGCATTAGGGTAGTGTCTATGAGATCCGTTAGCCTGAGCTACTCCGTGACTTTAGGATTCGTGAGACTTGCAAATTTGGACCCATGTTAAAAGGGTCAGTATCGAGCATGGCGTCATTCTGGTCCACGTCGAAGTGGCCTTCTGCAGCTGTCGGGTGGCTCGTCGGGTGAATCATCTGGGGCTGATCGTACTGCGTATGCGGTGGTGTCTGCCGCGACTGCGCCGTCGCCATGCCTCCTCTCGCCTGAGGATAAAAGTTGGGATGCTGTTGCCCTTGCGAATGTTCGAACTGCGGCGGATAGGTTCCATGCAGGACGGGCGAGTGAGGTGCACCAAGGTCTTCGACGTCGGGTTCGTCGAGCATCGATCGGGTTTGCTGAGTATCGTACTCCTGGTCTGTACTCACGAAATCAACCTAGGACGAACATAGTTCTGTGGGGGATGGTAGGGGTCAACTTGCCGAGCTGATCAAAATGCTTTTGGAAGGGGCTTGGGTAGAAAGTCGATGCCAACGGCCCTGTGGTAGCCGGGTTGCCGCCTTGCCCGGGATGATTGGCGCTGTGGTGGCTACCAGCCGACGCGCTTGACATGCCGCTGCTGTGGTAGTTCGTTGCAGATCGCTGAGCTTGTCGCTGGGCGCCGACTTGCTGCTGCTGCGCTTGGTACAAAGCCTGGTTAGATTGCTGTTGCGACGGGCGTGTAAAATTCGCAAAGTGCTGTGCCTGCGGCTGAGTGACTGGAACAGGGGCTGGCGAAGGCATCCCTGCTTGGTGTACAGCCATGGGGGATCGCGTGGACACCGCCGAGGGCGAGGATGTGTGTGACGAAGGTGTTGGATGTGCAAGGGGTGAGGATTGCGCATAAGCCATGTCCACACTTGTCTGTCCAGGAGCGAGCTTAGGAAGAAATGGCTGAGTTGCAGATCGTCTGGCCTGCTGTCTATGTAGAGCAGTGCGCTGCAATGGCGGCTGCTGAACATGTGGTAGCCCAACGCCATGGGTCATGAAACCGGGACCCAGCACTGGACTAGCAGACTTCATCTGAAGCTCCGCTTGAACGTCGATGCCTGGGAAAGATCAGTATATGATCTTTGACGTGGGCGGGTACTATTCGAACCCTTCTCCAGCAATATTCGTTCTAAAAGAGAGTTTTTGTACCTCAGCATGAGGCACTCATCGGCCGCCGTACGGTGATTCTGCTGGAGGGTGGCCAGCTGATCTTCATTCTGCTTGATGGTTGCTTCCAACTGCTTGATGTACTCCGTACGCCGTTCACGAAAGGCAGCCTGAGCTTGCCTGTTGCGCTGCTTACGCTCTTCGGATGTAGCATATATCTGGGAGGATTAGTCAATCGAAATGTCAAGGTTATGTTTTGGAAATCGCCAGGTGATTTCTCTGGAAAGGCACCCAATACATAAACAATGGAGATAGCTCCAAAAATTACTAGGCGACGGCGACATCTCCTCGCGCGTTCAGGTTGTGTGRGTGGCAGCGAGTAATTCACTTACCGGCTTGCGTCCACCTTTACGCTTCTGAGGTTGAACCGGTTCGTTGGAGGGCTCCGCGCCGGGTTCTGGTTCGGGTGTTGACTCGATCGAGCTGGGGGTACCCTCCGGTAGGCTTTCGATCTTCGAGGGCGCTGCCATATCGCCGCCAGTGATGCTGCTATCGCCCATCTGCAGGTACGCGGGAACCGAACCCAGTTAGAGTCCCTAAAAGAACACGCTAACGAGTCTCCCCAGGTATCCGGGCCTGGTCGCTGGACTGTGAATAGACGAATTGAGTAATAAAATTCATCCAAAGATAACCTCGCAGCGCGTGTGCGAAAGAAAGATGTAAGAGAAACAACAAGGTGAGGGGTCAGCCGCGCCGGTTGAAAATTTTCCTTCGTGCCGAATCCAACTCCCTCTTCTCCCACCTCCGCAATCGCAGTCACATCTGCTTGGGGAAGGATGGAGAATACTGCAGCGCTGCTAGCCGTGTGCGGTTTGTGCCCCGTCATATGATCAACCCTGGAGCGATCCGCTTCCCTCGCTCGCCGCTCGGTCGCATGGCATCGTAGCAGGCAGTAAGCACGCCTAACCAAGAAGGGAATGTCTAGCCTAGGTTTGAGTTGCGATCTTTGGGACCAGCAGAAGGAAGGTACCTACCTCGAAGTTGCACACGAAGCCGAGAAGGAAACATCTCTCCTTGCCACGGGCATAGATCAGCAGACGAAAGAGCACTGAGGTTCTTCCAGCGTCCTGACTTGATTTCTGCGGCGAGTAGTGGAATGAGATTTATCAAGCAAGTGGACGAAGCATTGATGCCAGAGGCACAATCGAAGCCGCCCAAAAATCAACAGTAAGGCAGTTGGGCAAACATCATGTATCCTTCCTTCTACATCCCTTTGCTGCTCTCTGACCCTTCTCTCAACGCGCTGCATTCTGCTGTTCCTGCTTTGTGGGCGCTTCCATACCAACCTAATGCGTTGACCATGCGCGATCGCAAAAACAAGGCCACTCGAGTGGTAAACCCGCAATGGATGAGCGACCCATACGATATGAGATCTCAAGGCCGTTGCATATACCGCCACCACCTCCACCTCCGCCTCCACCTCTGCCTCTGCCTCCGCCTCCGCCTCCACCAGTCCCGCAAGAGCTCCCGGGTAGTCCGCTCCCATGGACGACAATGGTCTCACGGCCGCTTTCTGATATTCGCGAATTGAGCGAGCCGAGTCTTATGGACCACTTGATCCGCCAACCCAGTGCACGTTTCCACGCTCGCCGGAGTCGATCGAGAGCAAGATCTATGCAGCGGAACGAGCCAACAACACACGCGGCGCCAATGAAGGTGTCGCAGCAAGCGGCGCGATTCCCATCCAGCTGCGTACAGTACGCGCAGGAGAACGGGTCCTCCTCCTACAGTAGCACACCGGAGCAGTCCACTTTCTACAGCATACCACAATCAAGCGTTCCTCAACGATCATCTTCCCAGTCGAACAGCCATCGACAACCTAAAACTCATTCACGGAAACACTCAATTCGTACACAGTTGAAAGCGGAATTGGCGCCTCCTTTCAGCCATGGATTCTCCATCCCAAATCGTGGGAGCAGCAATYCTCCTGTCAAAGAGATTGGCGCACGACTTGATCCCATCACCTCGGACGCGGCGCGTCGAATACCMTCGCAGACTCACGTTCGGAGCCCTCATCCATCAGATATTCTGGAGTTTCCATCATACAAGCATCCACGAATCAGGCTTGAACTTCAAATTTCTGCTCCCCTATTTGTCGGTGGTGGCAGCGTCGAGGGATATGTTCGGGTCACAGTTGACGACAACGAGCGAGTTCGGCATCGACGCTCCCTCAGCATCGGGGCGATCTCCGTGGACCTGCTTGGATTTGAGGAGATGGGACCGAGTCGGAGGTCAACGTTTCTTGCTCTTGGGACTGAGCTCATTGATGGAGGTCATCCCCCACCTTCGACAATGGTACAGCCTGCAAACCCACTCTTCGCAGACGACAGATTCTGGTCCATGGCACCGTCCTGCTCCGCACTTCCTTTCATGATAAGTCTGCCGCTGGACACTGGGCCGCCGCCATTCCACTCCCGACACGCCAGCATTCGATTTCTGCTCTGCGTGACGGCCCTGGTACGGGATGCTGGCAAACACTATCGCGTAAGGACGTCGCAAGACGTCTCAGTACTYCCAACTTACGATCCCGAAAAGGCTCTCACGTCTCTTCCCAGTCCATTAACAGCCGCCGAAGAGATGCACATTCCACGCGGCGGAGGCCACGAGAGTTTGAAGGTCACAGCTGGTCTTCATCGTCAAGTCTGGGTCAGCGGGAGCAGCATTTTTGTCGATGTCCACATTTCGAACAAGTGCAGAAAGCCAGTGAAGAAGCTCGAACTTACGCTGGAACGAAACATCCTGTGCTATAAGCACGCCGCCGCGGCAACCATGGAGAAATCAGCTGGCCAAGCACGTATATTCGAAAGCAATGAACAGAGCATACTTGCACGATCAGCTTGCAAGCCGAATTCAAGTGGCTGGAATGGAGTAGAGCCTCACACCTCAGACACGCGGACGTGCGAGCTCGAACTGCCCCGAGGCCATGGAACGGKGCGCTGTGGAAAATATTTCGAAGTCCGTTACTTTCTCAACGTGTCAGTAGCACTGTCGAGTTCCAAGTTGGTGTCGATACAGCTGCCAATCATCCTGATTCATATGAACTCCTTGGATGTGGTCCCGAACTCGGTGGCTCAAGTAGCTGCAGCAATCGAAGAAAAGCGGGCTCACCGGCAGGCGAGCCGTTCAAGACTTGGAAGACCGGGAGGCTCACATCTCCGGCAACGATCCCTTTCCTCCCCGGCACGTACGCCTGAGCTGGACGTGCATCCTTCGTACGCCCAAGGGCGTGCATTCGCTGCTCCTCGACAACAGTCCCTGGACCGGCAAAGAGAGCATCGAGTGGATATGGAGGTCCTCCGTGACGCTCTGGACTCATCGCCACGCAGGTATCCACCCCCATCTTCGCAAGGAATCACGATCAAAAAGACAACCAGCAATGTCAGTATTGGCGCTCTGGCCTTTACCAACAAGAGCACGGAAAGCCTGGGGATGCTCGGCGCCATGTCTTATCGAACACCTCCCTCGAACCGCAATGCTCGCAACTTTGATTTGGCTGGACATGATGCTGGGAGTATTCGGGATCGGCTGAGGAGGATCGGAAGCCTTGATTCAGTTCGCAGCAAAAAGTCATGCGCTACGTCCCAGCCACAGAACCAGAACATCCGACCGTTCATCCGGCGTTCCTCAAGCCACACTGATATTGCACCACAGACACTTGGACTCACCACAACAACCCGCAAAGTCAGCATTGATGCACCGAGTGAACGCTCTGCAACCGCCATGAGCTTCCGAGACAAGCTTGATAGAAGTCGGTTCGAGTTCAAAGCAGTGCGAAGAAAAGCGAGCGGAAACTTGAAGGAACGTAGCATGAATTGGTGGGACCAAAAGAAGAAAGAGAGGTCGCAAGAGGGGTGGATTTGAGATCTAGTGACCATCGGTTCTCTGCGTTCACTGGCCTTGGGTACCGTTGGTTCAATCTAATATCGGTAGAAGTACTTGATTGTCATGGAAGCTCGGCTGCGACAGCTCACATGTCGTGTGCCACCCAGTGCACGTAAGTCGCAATGTCCTTGGCTATTATAGCATCTGACGCACGACATCCACGCGAATACTGCTGAGAGGGAATCTTAGATCATGTATTTCTCTGCATTGAACGTGGAAAGTCCGTGCATTACGATCATGAATGCCGACCTGGTGGCACGAAGCTCCGCATGCATGGCATTGAACCGTTTTGCATAGTCGACGTGTGTCACATCCATCTACTGCTGAATTGTGCGCCGTTGCTTGTCGTGTTCCTGGCAGCAGCAGCAGCTATGCTCCATAATAAGCTGCAGTAGCATGGCGATGGGGAGCGGGTAACCTTGGCTGCACGTTGCTCGAGTCGCAATGTTCTGCCATGTCATGCAACGCTCCATCCTGCGAATCTTAGTTCTATCTGTAGCGCGAACGACATGACCCTCAGCCGTTGCACATTCAACATCAGATTTGTGACATGTGTATCACACTGGCCGTGGCGCTTTGTGTGACTCTGGATAGTCACAAGTAACCAGGTAACCTAACATTACCTTACCTTGGAGGACAAGACCCCTGCATGCTTGGCCGAGTCAAGATCCACTTCAGAATTCCAGATGCGTCGACAGGGGCGGTACCGTATGCAAGGAAATATTGAATCTTGAAGCAAGCCCCCCTCATCATATCGGCACCTTGGGCCCTTGTCCAGACGAAATGGCCTGTCCCGAAGCATCGTTGTAACAGGGAGGATGGAAAGTAGTGACCCAGCACATCGCCGGTCCGCCTGGCCGCCTCGAATCCAACCTTCTCCTCTCTGTCTCTACCTCGCTCTCTGGCTCCCCTTCCCTGTGCCCTCATTTCCGCGTTTCGACTGCCATTTCCAGAGCGTTGGCCGAGCCAGCGGATCCGTCCAACGCTTCTTCTCGCAGGGCCGATCACGTCGGCGTACACCACCCTCCTCTGTCTGCGCATCAGCCATCCATCGCTGACTTCCTGGACTTCTGCATTCTGGTGTGATAAGGTGATCACCCAAGCGACATTGATAGCAAGCACATCCTGCGACAAAAACGAGGTTGAGCAGATTCAGACGGCGGGGAATTGAGTTCGCCTCTCTGCCATCTTTTGGCTGCGGCCTCTCCCGTCCCAGCTTTCCCAAACGGCCCTCATCCGCGATCCTCAATTCACCTCGTATCCCTCAATCGCACACATGTCGTCGCCGCCTACGCTCAAGCTGGACCTGGAGCATCTCACTCACCGCTGAAAATCATTCCACCAACAACACGCGCTCTCGCCGCCTCAGTCCGGCCTCTGGTCCGGCGTACATTCGCTTTCCACACTGCCTGCTCGAGCTTCTGCGAAGCGTTCCGCTCGTTCGCCCTTTACGCTGCGCGAAGCGCCGTCTTGATCATACGGGCTGCCACGTCGTTTACCAAACCACGAGGATCAAACACCTCGACATTGCTAGCTGGATACGTATATCAAAGACCCAACACTTGGAGCTCTCCCCAAACCTGGCTGGCCCGGATTATAACATTTGGGTTGCAAGATCGCAAAAGAGCCTGGTGCTGAATGGACGGGCTAGCCATGCAACGTCCTCCGGCCAAGCGACGTAAGATATCGAAAGACGGGCAACCAGATCATCGGGAGGACCTCAGGGCATCAGTCGAGCAAGAATCAAAGATCTTTCCCCATGCTGTAGAGCCGCTGGCGGAAGCGGAACTGGCGCGCGCAGCAGTGAGACATATTGGAGGTCCCGGAGTACTACGGCCGCGTCAAGATATAGCCATGTCTACAGCCACCGCTCCAGCTGCCTTGGCTAGCACAAGATTCAGCTCTTCATCCATGGCCAATGCGGCGACAACCGCCGGGGCTGCAACCAGCGAGGCCGCAATCAGCTCTGGCGGAGCCGCACTGTCCGTATTACTGTCCGCGTCGCTATCGCTCCACCTGTCGAACCTTGCCAGTGCCGCCACAGGGGTTCCAGCATCGGTAGCCTCCGGTATTCTCAGTGACGTCTCGGGACTCCTCGCAACGAGCGATGCCTCCTCTCAGCTGAGCGAAAGTTATCCAGGCGAGATGTCCTCAGTTTCAAGCATCAACCCAGGGAATGACACGACTACTAGCGCGCCACCCGTGACAAGTACCAGTGGGATCAACACTACGACGTCAAGTCTGCTTTCTGTGTCGACCTCTACGGGATTCCTCACATCGAGCTTTCCTCGCAACTCGACTACGACAGCATCCCAAACATCCAGCTCAAGCGAAGTCGAGTCTACGTTGCCAACGGAATCTGCTCTGTTTTGGATTGCCACCCTATCCCAAGGAGATGTCACAACATTCCCACAGTCTGCTGCCACTTACACGACCTTCGTGAACGGCAACACCCTGTCCGGATCAGCGGCAAGATCTAGTCCTTCAAGTCTAACCGACTTTGTATCATCCTCAGCTTCCGGTCCGTTGTCTGACCGATCGTCAAGTAGAGGACGGCAAACCACATCAACAATCGCAAGTAGCAATGGTGCAGGCGATAACTCGAGCCAATACCCTATCGTTTCGCAGCCCATACCCACCGACACGGAGTCTGATTCCAACAACAACTCCAGCAGCACTCCGCCGGCAGGGACTATCGCTGGAGGGGTAGTTGGCGGGGCCGCCGGGCTAGCCGTAATCGTGTTGATCGCCATGTTGGCCGTCAGGTGGTATCGAAGGCACTCGATGGCACGGCATCAGGCTCTACCGCAAGGTCCAGGCAGTTCAGCCGATCCAAATGCAGCCTCCCATGGCGGCCCTGGAATGGCTGAGCGCGCCGGATTGGCACCTATAGTCGCTGCCGTCCCAGCACTCTTTAGGCACCAAAGCCGCGCCGGCGGCGGCGATCAGGCGGCGCAACGCGGATTCACACGGGTTTCTGGTCGCAAGCTCCCCTCTGCTTTCGGAGGAGGTGCTGGGGATAGACCGCCTTCCGATGCTCCTGTCGATCGCGACGACGACACTGCGGCTTCAATCTATCGAGACAGCAGTGGCTTTTACGGCGGAGATGGTGCTTCCGGCTCGCCACCATCACCCAGCGGGAGCTTTCCCCTCCCCAGCAACTCGTACGAACAGATGACGCTATCTCCGGGACCTCAGCGAACGCCCAGACTACACTCGGGCGGCCCGTACAACATGTCGCCGGGCGGCAGCGTGGGCTCTTCTTCACCACAGGCTGTTCCAGCACTCACTCGAAGTGATGCACCATTTTTGCTGGACCCCAATCGAAACAGTCGGTTCTCTGAGCGACTGTGAAAACCTTTATTCTGCATCGCGCTGTGCATGTTTACATAATTGCTACATTTATACCCCGCTGCAAGATCATTCRCCTCATTTAACGGGCTTGGTAGTGGCACCCTCCTATTCTTCAGCCGCGCCATAGTTACGACCGATATGGCGCAGCATAGTCACCTGTCGCCACGTTGCAGCTTGGGACACTTTGGGACGACATTTAGATGTGCACACGATGGGAACACGATCTGGCGTTTGTAGTAATGTATTGTACAGATACAAATTTACAACCTCTTCCTTGCTCGTTGTCATTTCGTGTCGTTGCCTGTAATGTCGTGAGCTGAGTACCACGTTCTTGCGTGAGTACTACGTTCTTGCGTGCGGTGCTAGAAGGACCAAGGAGGCCACAGTGCAATGCGCGTGATGATTTTTTCATGTGAACCCGGCAGCGTGAGGATCTAGATGGATCCAGCTCTAATTTGCGTTGATCAAGTCGGGTTTGCTCAATCCTAACGCCGCGCTATGTCTCCATCAGAGCAAACACATTTCAACGACCCTCAATCGCTCTCGCTACCAGGGCCATCTCGTGCAACGTCATCATCGTCGTCGTCCTCCYCCAAAGCGTCCTCGCCAGCCAGTAACTCAAGCTCTGCTTTCTGCAACGCAGCCCTTAGCTCTGTGTGTCGCGGATCCACCAAATCGATCGGCTTCATCTTGGCCTGATTTCGTAWTCTGCACGTATGAATCAGCAAGGCTCCATCCATCCTTGACATCTAGTGCCTTCATATCAACTCACCTCGGATCACAACCTGCATCTACCAGAATATCCACCACAGCCCTTCCGTGCTCCCAATCCACCTTGTCCAACCCATTGCAATATCTCACTGCAACATGTAAACATGTATCGCCGTCTCGCTTCTCCGGCCCATCAATCTCAACCATTTCCTGGTCTAGAATCATGTCTAGGACTTCGTAGGATCCATGTTTGGCTGCTACATGTAGCGCTCCTGAACCCAGCGCATCGGTGGTGTTGTTGAGGAAATCGGCTATGGCTTTGGGATCGGAGTTGAGTGGTTTGGAGGCAAAAACTTCGCCGAGGAGGGCAGTGTTGTTGCGGCGACAGGCTTCTATGAGTTGTTCTTTGGGCGAGGCTCCTTCATCGTCCGCCATGATTGTGGTGGCCTTGGAGGGATTTCCGGGGGCGTTTGTTGGAATTCGCTCTCGAGGATGTTGAATGTCGTAGGTTGGTGTAATTGTACAGCTGACACGAACGCGCGATTTCTATGATGCAAACCAAGCGAGGAACAGCCTTTACTTTTGAAACGCGAGAGTGAGAGCGAGACCAAGGAGTGAAGTGAAGTGTAGGAGCCCCCCGCCAAACGCCAAACCAGACCAGTAAAACGCGAGTCATGCATCGACTTTTCCCTCTCGGGCTTGCCTCGCGCATTTTCACATGCCCGTCCATGAATCTCCAACCCGAACTTCCAACACAACTTCAACGATTCTCGACGTCGAGTCAAGACATCGTTCCCAGATCGAAATCAACCACACAAACATACACACACAATGCTCCTCTGTAAGTGATACCACATCTCTACAACCCATCTGCATGCCACTGATATATAATGCCACCCCAGTCTGCCCTTCATGCAGCAACATGCTCATCATCACAACCGTGCCCGCCGCGCATTGTAGTCCCGAAGACGCAGGCAACCAGGGCAAAAATCGCTTCGAATGCCGCACATGCCCGTACCAAATGGTCCTGGACAGACGGTACTATGAGCGAAAAGCCATGACGCTCAAACCTGTCGAAGACATTCTCGGTGGAGCTGAGAGCTGGAAGAATGTCGACAAGACCGAAGGTGGGATTTTTTTCCCCCAATCTATTTGATGGTTACTTGGACTGCCACGACTAACGTGATGGTTTAGCAAAATGTCCAACAGAGACATGTGATAGCCGCATGGCATACTTCCGACAAGTCCAGATCCGCAGTGCTGATGAGCCGTCGACGAGTTTCTACAAGTGCGTCAAATGCACGAGAGAGTGGCGCGAGAACTGAGTATGCCTGTTCTTGTGCGATACATATCACGATTTCCAGCCGGGGTTTTTCTTTTACGGTAKCTCGGTTGTGCTTTGGGAGATACCCCAGGAGTAATGGTTTGCAAATGCTGATTTCCTATTAATGTTCTCTCTCGCTCTCTCCCTCCCCCACACACACACCCCGCTGTCGAGTTGCTTGCTTCTCTGGGTATGTAACAAGATAAAAAAGCTCATCGAAACGAATGTCCGTCCCGATACCATGCTCCGGCTTACGCCTAAACCCCATCAAGCGCCTGCACACGGTCCGCTATACTGGCCTTCACTTGATAGTGCCGTAGCTTGTGCATTCAGCACAGCAGTCGTGGTTTCCAAATCTCAAATTCAATCTACCGATATGCGAAGTCATCTCGACCTCTCAATTTTTCCATCCCAATATACGCTGCTTGAAGCTATTTCCGGCGTCCGTTTAGGAATTCCGGGCTTAGTTCGCATCGTTTCTTGGTCGTCGATTACCTCCCTTCAGGGACTTCATGCGGCTCAAAAACCCACCGCCGGGAGCAGAGCGCTCATCTTCATTGCTGCTGCGCGTGTTGCCTCTGGTAGGCACATCTGACTCGGATGTGCGGCTCCTGCCCAAGGGAGCCTTTGGGCTACCCTCGCCTCGGCCGTTGGTCGCAGACGGTCTCTCCTGCTCTGCGATCCGGATCTGCGTTCCTTTCTTCTCAAACGCCGGTTCATAGTCGTTCTCGAACGGGTTGACCTCGTTCTCCTTGTTGTATCGTGCACGGGCTAGGCCGCCTGCACTCACGGCTTTGATGTGAGGTGGGCTGTTGCCTTCGCCCGGGCGGTTTGGTCGAGAGCCAGACATGCCCCTAAAGCGCTGGGCGATTGACTTCTTCCTTGATAGGCCGGATCCCGATCCCTCGGCGGCCGGATCCTCCGATACACGACGCTGCAGTGCCGTCTTACTAGCCGGTGCGCCATCAAGGAATGTCGAAGTTCCAAGTCCATAGGTCTCCTCTCCGTGCACAGGCGGTGCGCGCAATGTTGGGTCTACGATCGTCGTATCCACTTTTCTGGTGGCCGCATACTCTGAGAAGCTTTCTTGGCCTCGTCCATGGAATTTGTCGAGATCCAATCTCGAGGACACTGGACCAGAGCCTCCAAGCGCCATGTTTGCGGATCCTGCTGGGAATGCCTCCATTGGAGCTCGTCGGTCCTTTTTGGCGTTGCGGTGTGGGTTACAGGCATCAAAGGGGCCGTCGTGGTGGAAAACTATTCACGGTCAGTTGTGGTCATCAGATCTCATGTACTCCGTCACTTACGTCCTTGTCCGTAGATCCCGGTCACATCCAGTTTGTCGATAATGTCGAGCCCTCTTGGCTTCTTCGATCGGGAGCTGGAACTCTTCTCTCCATTCCGGATCTTCTCTTTTTCCCTCCTATGTCTCTCTTCTCGCCTCTCACGTCGACGACGTTCTGATGATTCAGTGCGCTCTCGCATCTCACCGCGGTCMGCATCTACGCGCGGCCTGCGCTCCCTCTCCATCACGGATGACTCGGAGGCACGGCGCGGCCTGTATTGACGATTCGCGGGATGCTCGGGAGCTCGTGGCGGTCCCCGAACTTGTCGCTCGCGAGGTTCATCCGGTCTCTGCGGCCGTTGTGGTGGCGGAGGCATCCCTGATCGCACCTGAGCGCCATTGAAAGCTCGTGGTACAGCTTCTGTGGATTGTATCAGTCCCGCAAATGCCAAGTTTGCTTCATTTCGACACCACATACCGTTTGTGTTTGGTCTGTCAAGTAACGAGAGGTCTCTCTGTAGGGAAGGAAAGTCAGCAAACAGCTGGCAAAAGTTGTGAAACCGCTCCATGATATGAATTTTCAAAGGAACGGAATGCAGATTGGCAAATATCACAGCTGCGTGTCACACCAGTGAGGGATGGCGCAGCAGATATGCAGGGCAAATCGAGAAGAGGAGCTGCGAATCGAAAATACCTACGAAGATGTCATCAGGGACGGCGGGATTGTTGTTGACAACACTGCCACTGCGCGCGGGAGCGGACGGGAAGTCGGTGTCGTCGAGGAAGGGGTTGCGCGACATTGGGCGCGCTGGTGGTTGCGGTGGAAGCGGGAAGGCGGTGTGGAGGGCGCTGGCACTGTGCGGCGAAGGCGAGACGGCGCGGTTGCGAAAAGGGTTGTTGGAGGAGAGGTTCAGTGACAAGCCAGCCGGCGGGGGTTGGCGATCTGTAGGCGGAGACGGGGAATTAGCTATGCTATCCGTCGTCATGAACAGTACTTGGCGGGCCAATCTGAAACAAGGGAGGACGGATGGTGCTGCCCGGCTGCGATGCGCTTGCATTTACATTGCACACAGGCACGGCACTCATCTCTTCCTCATCGTCGCGCGTGCTCAGCAGCATGTGCAGGTATGGGGAGTGGCCTGAGCATGTGCAGGCATGGGGATTGGAGGGTCGTCATACTGGGTGCTGCCATCTGGAAGGCCATTGTGTCCGGGGTAATGGGATAAGCGAGATCTCGCGAGGCCCGTCGGGGTCGGGGTCGAGGTCGAGGATTGGTGCAGCACAGCAGTGTCTTGTTCGTGTGTTGTGTATGTTGTGGTGCTGGTGCTGCTAGGTGGAGTCGGCTAAGGTATGGGAACGCCGCCTCGTGCTTCAGGCCTCCCGCCGCTGTTTCGGAATGCAGCGCAGCTGCGTATGCTCTCGATATTCCTGCTCTGTGTGGATTGTTGGGGCGAATTGGCTGGGAGGCTGGCACCAAGTATTAAGTCGAGGGGAGGAGGAGAAAATGTGATGGAGACGGGAGGCAAGTCAGGTCACGGTCAGGTCGTCACGGACTCGCGCGCTGCCTGAGTTCCGACACGGGCACCTTCTGGAAATGCGCGTTGGAGGACCCCTCTGACCCCTGTCTAACGGCATCTGTAACTAAAAAAAAAAGGAAAGATTGCTAGGCCAAACTCTTTGTGCGACTGCCTGTGTAGGTATGACTTTCATCTACGCTCATCTGAGACCTCGGCCATTCCCAACTCGTTCGCAGCACGGAATCTTTGGAACCCACGGTACCTACTTTTCTAGCCTTGATCGAACCTTTGCATGTGCTTGAACGCAGACTGCGCGGCCGTCCGTCAATTCTTTGGGCGCGTGCCCTAGCAAATTTCACCCCTCATCTCTCTACCTTATTTTCCCCGAGCCCGGCTATCCGTCTGCGGCGCCCGAATCCGTGCACTGCATTGCGGAGTAAAGTCACGCTTATTAGTCTCGACGAGGGTGGGTCTTTCGAGATCCTCGAGTCTGGACAAACCTGGAACGACGACTTCCGCGGCATCCTTCCGCCACATCACCCACAGTACGAGCCTTCAACCATGGAAGAAGAGGACCAGCGGCTCTCCGACAGCACGGCTCCATCGAGACCCACCATCTACTACGGAGGCCACGACAGGTTCGAGCTCGAACTCGAAGTGAGTCTCCCTCCCGGCGATCATAATGAGCGTTGGCGTGAGGCGGTAGCCTGTCACATGCTACCGTTGCTCGTCGCCAGTAGAAGGATGCATGTCACCTATGGAGCTAGACATAACGTTAGACTTCACATGCCCGTTGAACGGAGCACGTTGCTGCTCGCGAGGGAGCGTTCTTCACTGCTGACAACAGGCAACAGTTCGTTCAAATGCTCTCCAACCCTCTCTACCTTCAACATCTCGCCACGCAAAAGCTACTCGACAACGAGGAGTTCATCGCATACCTCAAGTACCTGCAATACTTCCGCGAGCCCAAATATCTACGACATTTAATGTACTTATGGATCTTTATGACACGCCTCCCCTGCCCTGCTCTGCTGACGGTGTTTATTTTCAGGTACCCGGGTCCGACACTACGGGCCCTCGAACTACTGCAGGAAGAGCGTTTCCGCAAGGATATTCTGATTCCCGAAGTCATGTCTAGGATGGTTGAGGAAGGCTTTCGCGCCAGCACCTCCGCTTGAGTGTATCAATCACCAGCGACATTGCTACTGCCGGGTCACCATGTCTGGCGGATTCATGGGTGCCAAGCTCCACGCACGCAGCAGCTGACGCGGTCACCTTCCAACATTCCTCAAACATTGGCAAGCAAGCAGCTTCGAAAGCGGAGTTGACATGACGAATGTGCGAATCGAGCTCAAAGGTGCGACTGAGGTGGGTTTCCCTTCATTCCCCTGAAACACAGGGTCGAAATTGGCACCCAGCCAAAACGTCAAAGGTATCGCAGCGATGGCGTACCGTACGGGTCGATGAGTGTTTGAGTACTAGGGCAACGTCTCGAGAGACGCACTTGCTGTCTTGCACGAACGGCAGCAAACGGGTCCATCTGCCGTATCTCAATACGCTGAATCCGATGTCTACATCAAGTCCCCGTAATCCAACGTGCGTATCCTGGTTGATAGCAGAATCATCTCCAAATCATCGATCGATGTATATACAACGTCGCGTGAGACCTGGCATCCATTTAAATCTCCTTCATCCGCAACATTCTCGTATCTCCACCACTCCCTTCAATCTCCGTCTCTACCATTTCGATTCCGCTCAAGCTCGGATATCGCTGACTGAAGCTTTCCAACTCATCAATGCCTGTGGGGACGGCGCTAGCTGTTCGGTGAGGTTGAGGTATTTGGTTCTGACGTTGATTACCACTACCAGACATGGGAGGGTAGTCGGGGACACCTTCAAGATCTTTCGCAAGCAGAGCAGCGAGCCCCGATGTCGGCTTTATGGCGGCGGGGCTTTCGATCATGGTTGGAGATTGTGGAGGTGGCCATTGCACAGCGCCACCAGTCCGAAGAGCTTTGGGTTTAGGAGGCGCACTCGGACGAGATACAATCCTTTGCAGGTTGTTCTGTTCCAGTGAAGCCGCTGGAGGCTGTGGAGGTAGGTCAGGAGACGACATAGGCTGTGGCGAGAAGGGTTGCTGGTGTTGTCTTGTTCTTGGGTATGGGTTGTTGGAGGTGCTTGGATCGACCATGGGCTTACGGGCTATCAAAGGAGGTCCGCCACTTTGCATGACTACGTTGGGTCGCGAAGCGGGTCTCGAGTCGGGCCCTTCTCTAGGAGCAGGACTATTAGTGTATCGGCCGTAGCCTTCGGCCGTCTTCTTCGAAGGTGATTGTCGTCCCTCATCAAGCAGAGACTGCACCCGCTTCTGAATGGTGCTTGCTCTGCTTGGTGGAGGCGCCATACCCGGACCCTGAGCTGCTACTCGTGCTCGGTAGTCTGCAGCCGCCTCCGCAACTCTCTTCTCTTCCTGCCCGAGTCGCTGGCGTTCCAGCTCCCGCTGAACCTCTATTGGAAGCTCTTCGGTCTCGTCCTCCATGTCGGAATGTCTGCTTCGTGTCGCCTCAGAGCCAATAATAGGAGACAGCATTTCGGGTTCGTCTTCTGTCGCGCGTGGCTCCGGTGTGATAAGCACGCTTTCGTTTTTAGGGCTGCCCTCGAACCGCTTGAACGCGTCGCCGAAGCGTCCACCGAGCATATTCCTACCAATGGTATTGAGACTCGACCGTTTTTTGTGATGGCCTTTTGTGCTCAACTTCCGATCACTTTCCTCTGAATTGCGCAGATATGCTATGTTGTCGGTGATGGAGCTCTCCTCTGGCGGCGACTGAGAGGGCTGTCTACTGCTGCGGCGAGGTTCGATAGAGGGCCTTCTCCGCAATTGCTCCTGGTCACGTAGATAATCCATGTCAGAGTTGACATACATGCTAGAGGGCCGCGAACGAGTGTTGAGGGACTTTGTTCTCGTAAAGCTGGAGGATTCATCACCGACGTCTTGTGAGGGGCGGTGTCCGTCAAGAGAAGGTCGAGAAGAAATCGAAGCCTGCTCTGCAACCATCGCTGTTTGCGATTTTGAGCGATGAATGTCGAGCAGAGCAGGTCGATGCGTTGGGGGCAAGCTCGGATGTAACAACGATGCGGCAGCTTGACCAGACTCTAATGGTCGTGGCTGACTGGGAGATCGAGCGTGATCAGACACTCTCCAGATTGGCCGATTGTTGAGCTCAGGAAGCTTTGGGGTAGGTGGTGGCGAGGAACCTACAGCTGTTGATCGATAGTTGTTCGTGCCTGGTCGGACGGAAAGTGGCTGTTCCAGGGTCATTGCTGGGTTTGCGGGCGCACTCTGCCTTTCCGGTCTTGGAGCATCGGCTTTTGAGGTGGTGGATGGTGGCGAGAAGACCTCATCGGCTAGAGCGTGAGTGACGCGCTCGCTAAGGTTGCTCTGGGGCTTTGGGCTGGCTTCAGATTTGGGGGAGGTTGAAAATGCAAACTTCTTTCCACCATCCACAGCGATTGAGAAATCATCCAGTGACGGAAAACGCGCAGAGAGCTCGTCTACAGCTCCAGCCCGCACGCTGTAGTTCTTGGAATCCAGAGCGGCAAAAGGGTCACCGTTTGCAGGAGATGGAGTTGCTTTGGGAGCACTGACCGGCTGTACTGAGGTTGGCCGACCTCTTCGCATGGGCGCCACATCTGGAATAGCGTGGACTTGTACTTGAGGCGCCACCTTCTGCAWTCCAACCGGTGCAGAGGATAGGGCGTCGGGCGAAGGCAGGGACTCGTTTCTGCGTGCTTCGGACTGGGTCCTGTTGGCGTAGATATCTTTAATCGGCACTTCAGTACCGCGCATGCTGCAACTCTCCTTAATAACCTGATAGATCGTTGGCCGTCTGGCAGGGTCCTCTTTCAGCATCGAAGCGATGAGCTTCTTCAGCCGATCGGAAAAGGAAGGATAGGCTGGGAACTTGTAGCTCGCATTCAGTATGGCMATTTGTCCAACATCCTCAAAAGGCGTGGTATAGTAGCACAGCTTGTAGAGCAGGACTCCCAGAGCCCAGATGTCCGCCTTCTCGTCGATTGGCTGCTTCCTCCAGACATCGWTCATTTCTGGACTCCGATACTGCATAGTCGTATGTTTCTGCACATCCTCTTCGATAAGTCTGCCCTCTTCCGCCGTCTTCGCCGCCGGCCTCGGGGCTGCCGTGCTGCCAAAATCGCACAGCTTGTATATTGGAGTGCCGCTGCCCGGAGCTTTGGAGATCAGAACATTCTCGACCTTAAGATCTCGGTGAAGGAGGGGAGGTTTAAGATAGTGCATGCAGGCTACCCCTTCGGCCACATCGCCAAATATCTTGAGAATCTCCGGCTCCGTCAAACGGTGCTGCAGTCGGGTGTTCATGAAATCAATCAGACCGCCACCGCTGCAGTACTCCATGAGAAGGAAGACCTCGTATCCGCCGCCTTTCAGCTGGTTGGCATGGCTGTCGTAGTATGTCACGATGCGTGTGTGGCCCTTCAACTTCTTCATCGTTTCCACCTCCGTCCGCATGTTGGACAGGTGCTCCTTATCGGGCACGGCAACCYGCTTGAGCACCGCAATCTCATGCTTGCCGTGCTCCCGTGGGACTCGAACGACGTAGACGTGGGCGAAGCCCCCCTCGGACAGGTACTTCTCAATGTACACCTTGTGGCTGCCCACTGTAACTTTGGTGTTTGGCAAGAAAGTCCCTGGCGGTTGGCTCGACATTGTCTCGTCCAGCAAGCTGTCGCGTCAACGGGAGTGGTGTCGGGGAGGAAGCAGAAACCAGTGCGAACGTAGAAGTCGGATTCGAGTCGGTCGAGGCGATTATTGCTGCACCCACTTCCGAGCTCACGGCATGAGGCAACGGGAAGCGTTTGCGGAATGGGAGGAATATGCAATGTGGTTCAATACATTTGCAATCTCGCTGCCTAAGCAGGTGTCAGTGCAGCGTATCTGTTCACTTCAATGGGCTTACGATGCTAAGATGTCCATGGATGGCTCATTAAGTGCCCGTGTTTAGTCTAGTCTGGCTTCGGACCCTGGTTGCTTCACTCTCCTCCGACTCCGATTTTAGACTCAAACCTACCTCACCAGTACGCCCAGGTATTACACGCTGCACGTTACACATGGTACTGGCACATTTCACGGGAAGATAATTTGAGCACAGTGCTTATCCCAAGTCGAGTGACCTCTGTGATAATCTCCCACAGTCGTCTCGCTACGTAGGTATATGATCGTAAAACTCAATGCGTTAATATGTACACGGTGAGGATTATGTGCACATCGCATCCATCTTCTTAGCGATGCTCATTCGTTACCGCCAAGATACCCTCGACAGCGGCCTCACTGGATAGGCACCCGCGCGATCGTTCTACGAACTCGCGTGCTCCAGCTGCCAATCGTCCAGTTCTGCGACAATCTCGGGCAGCATCGCTTCGACGTCTTCTTCTCGCACTCCCAGCGCGCCGGTGATGAGGCGTTTGTACTCGCTCTGCTTATCTCCCACGCCTGCGACCGAAAGATGCTGCACAATCGTCCGGAACAAGTTCTTGCGCTGCTGCACCAAATCGCGAAGCTCTCGAACCATGATCATTTTCTGGTTGGCTGTTTCTGCATCCTCCGTGTCGTCCAGATCAAGGTCGTTCGGTGATGATACCTGCAGCGCTTGCTCCTCTTGGCTTAACAACTCTGTCAATGCGTGGTCTTGTTCGTCCTCCGTCAAGCCTTCACACTCGGCCATCAACTGCTCCAGCTCTGCCAAAAGCTCATCATCACCAGCCTCGCCGACCACGCTCTGCTCAATTTCCTTCAAACGCAGCTCCTCCGCCTGGCGTTTTAACAGGTCAATCTCCTGGCGGCGCATGGCAGCAACSCGCTCCGCTTCTGCGAGTTCGGCGTCCTTCTCAGCGATTTCTGCATCGATACTGTTTGCCAAATCCTTCGCCTTGTTCAACAGGACAGGCGTAATTGATGACATCAGCGCAACTGCAGCTTCGGATCGGTGGCCAACGGCAGAGACACCATCCAGAATCTGCGGCTCGCCATTGTGCGACTGAGATAGCATGGGATCAATTGGTAGGCCGCCGCTGGCTCCGCCGTGGTGCGGCTGCACCGCGCCTCCCCCAGCAACGAGACCAAGGCTGCCATCATTTTGGTACGGCGAAGATGACATTTGCCGGTTGCTCATCTGTGAGCGTTCTTGTCGACGATGATTCAGTTGTACAATCAATTGATCTGCGGTCTCGCCAACCATGTTCTGAATGTCGACTGCAGCATTTCTGCCAATCAGGCTCCGTACGCACTTCCTTGCTCCGTTGCGCGCAGCGATTGTGATCGCGGTGTCGCCACTGTGATCCTGTGTGTTGAGCACGCGCTCGATGCCGTCCGGTCCCAGCACTGCAGACATTTGATCCAAAATGCAGTCGAGGTAATATCGGGCACATTGATATTTGCTTTTCCGCTCGGTTGTGTTGGCAATATGATGGAAAACAGTACTGCCAAACCATTCTTGCATCTGCACGGTCCGAATGAGAAGTCCTGCCAGCTTCTGCATGTTCTGACGGTCGAAATTGTTAGTGAACACCACTGCTCGCATGAGTGGCGTCTCGCCGTTCTTGGCCTGCACATCAATGCTAGCGCCGCGCCTGATGAGGTCCTTGACAACTTCGATATCGCCCATGGCGGCTGCCCAGTGCAACGCTGTGTGACCTTTGTCATCAATAGGTCTGTTCAGATCTGCCGTTGCAGGCGGATGCGGCGCAGAAGGAAGAGAATCGTGAGGGCTGTCCTGTAGCATGAAGTAGTCGAGTAATTCGTCGGCCCACATCTGGTGTTCCTTGTCGGCGTGCGACATGGTTTCTTCGATGCGGCGCCGCTTGCGAGATCCGGTGTAGTGCGCATCCTGGTTTTCGAATTCGTCAAAGGCTGATTCGGACGCGATCGTGACATTATCAGGCGTATCGGCATCAATCATGCTTGTATCGACATTGTCGTACTCCGGTGCGTGTGCGTAGACTGCGCGCGTCTTAGTCCCATTGGCAGCTGATTGATTAGCGGCTTTCTTACCAGGTTGACGGCGAGCCTGCGCAGGCGCACGAGGCTGGCGGGGCTTGGATGAAGCGGCTGTCGCGTGCTTGGGCGCTGGCGGTGGGCTTCTGTCGCCAGGAACATAATCGAACATGGCTTGGAGTTTTGCCAACACGCCATTCTTCTCCGCCAGAGCACGACCATCAGGCAGTGGGATCCAGGTGCCTTGATATTTGCCATAACCGCCTTGCACCTTCTCGTGCACACCTTTCTGGACTTCACGCTCCAATATTCGGGTGCGTGCGGGCTTGTCATATTGGGCAACCTATGCGACACAGTAAGTACAAATAGTTTGAGAGATAGATTCCAACTTACCTTCAATATGTGAGTCGCATTTATCCAGTCGTCGGACCTCCTGCGCATCACATGGTTGCCCTCCACATTGCACTCATACACCGGGACCTGCAAGGACTGTCAGCGATGCACACCGAGAGGTCGCAAAGGGAGTACGGACATTACTATATGTCGCGCTGTAGATCTTGTCGCCCATCATGGAGAATGACGGCGCTGGCGGCGATAAAATGAAATCTTGAGTTGCGATGTCGAACGGAGAAGAAGTGAGGTGCGCGGTTTGACGCGACAGCCCGCGCCGCGATGATCGACGAGATCTTGCCGGGATTAGTACTAGCGAGACTTTTCCGTGTTCCTCCACCTCCACCAACCTTCGGGCAGCAACGGTTCACAGCTCTGAATTCTCCCCCATCTCCCAACTCTCGGTGTCCCAAGGCAATCAATATGTCTGGAAATGGTCTCGTCGACCACTCACCTCAGCAGCCGTCCCCTGCGGCTCCCATACCCRCAGCGTCAAATCTGGTGCTGATCGACAACTATGACTCTTTCACCTGGAATGTCTACCAATACCTTGTTCTCGAGGGAGCCAAAGTGACCGTGTTCCGGAATGACGAGATCACTCTTGAGAAGCTCATTGAATCCAGACCGACTCAACTTGTCATAAGCCCAGGCCCAGGCCATCCAGAGACTGACTCTGGCGTCAGCAAAGCTGCCATTGAGCACTTCAGCGGTAAGATTCCTGTTTTGGGCGTCTGCATGGGCGAGCAATGTATCTATTCCGTATTTGGGGGCACCGTCGATCGAACTGGGGAGATTCTTCATGGCAAGACCTCGCCACTGCGCCACGATGGCAAGGGTGTATACGCAGGACTCATACAAGATCTTCCTGTGACGAGATACCACTCCCTCGCAGGAACTCACCCTACGTTACCCGATTGCCTGGAAATTTCGTCTTGGATTGCTTCGGGCCCTGATGGTGGTAAGGGTGTCATCATGGGCGTGCGGCACAAGGAGCTTCTGGTTGAAGGTGTACAGTTTCATCCTGAGAGCATCTTGACTGCGGAGGGCAGAGTGATGATTAAAAACTTCCTACACATGCAAGGTGGTACTTGGGAGGAGAACTCCCGGTTGCAGAAGCAGGCCGCGCCGGCAGCGGCAAATGGCGCTCCTGCAAACAGCAGCGCGGTCGCCACTAATGGCGAGAAGAAAGGCAACATTCTCGAGCGTATCTACGCGCATCGCAAACTTGCAGTCGCGGCGCAGAAACAGGTTCCTTCGCAGCGGCCGGAGGATCTTCAGGCTGCCTTTGATCTTGATTTGTCGCCTGCGCTCATTTCCTTTCCTGATCGGCTCAGGCAAACACCCTTCAAGCTTTCGCTCATGGCTGAAATCAAGCGAGCTTCGCCTTCAAAAGGAGTCATCTCATTATCAACGTGTGCACCCGCGCAGGCACGAACCTATGCCATGGCCGGAGCAAGTGTCATCTCCGTTCTCACAGAACCCGAGTGGTTCAAAGGAAGCATCGAAGATCTAAGGAGCGTACGCCAAGCATTGGACGGTATGCCAAATCGACCGGCTTTGCTACGCAAAGAATTTGTGTTTGAAGAGTACCAGATTCTAGAGGCTAGACTCTCTGGTGCGGATACCGTCCTGCTGATCGTCAAGATGCTTGATCTCGAAACCTTAACAAGACTATACAAGTACTCGCAGTCCCTTGGTATGGAACCATTGGTCGAGGTCAACAATGTGGAAGAAATGGAGATTGCCGTGAAGCTGGGATCCAAGGTCATTGGTGTCAACAACCGTAACCWGACGAGCTTTGAGGTGGACATGGAGACGACCACCAGACTAATGAGCATTGTTCCAAAGGGGACAGTCCTCTGCGCACTCAGTGGTATCGCTGGACCAAAGGACGTTCTGCCGTACCAACAGAATGGCGTCGGTGCTGTGCTTGTTGGTGAAGCTTTGATGCGTGCACAGGACACGACCAAGTTCATTACAGAGCTCCTGGGTGGTAGTGAAGAGGCCATCAAGGCTAAGCCACAAAAGAAGCTGCTTGTCAAGATCTGTGGCACAAGAAGTGCAGAGGCCGCCAAAGCAGCGATAGAGAGTGGCGCCGATCTGATTGGAATCATTCTCGTCGAGGGTAGGAAGAGATGTGTTACCACCGAGACAGCTCTTCAAATCGGAGAAGTTGTACGCAGCAGCTCAAAGAAGACAGAGCCTGCGACCGACGCATCTGCAGTGGCAAGTGGCAAAGCTTCAAGCTACTTTGCGCACACAGCAGCGCACCATATCCAACATCCGAAGCGTGCATTGCTTGTGGGAGTGTTCCTTGATCAGCCACTGGAATACGTGCTGGAGCAGCAGAGGACATTGAGTCTTGACATTGTTCAGCTTCATGGTTCTGAGCCACTGGAGTGGGCCACGTTGATCCCCGTACCTGTGATACGCTCATTCAAGCCCGACCACGCAGGACTTGCGACACGAGGCTTGCATTCCATGCCCTTGCTTGATTCGGGCTCAGGTAGTGGCAAACAACTTGATGTCGCGAGCGTCAAGAGCCTTCTGCAGGCAGATGACGGTCTTCGCGTCGTCCTTGCGGGAGGTCTCAGCCCGGAGAACGTTTCACAGGCAGTCAATGCGCTGGGTGATAACAAGGCTCAGCTCGCAGGGGTTGATGTCAGCAGTGGCGTGGAAGTAGAAGGAGAGCAAGACTTGCAGAAAATTCGTGATTTCGTTCAAGCAGCCAAAGGCATAGAGCTTTGATGGTATTAAATGAGAACAAGAAAAGTCGAAAACGGCTGCTGACTTTACATCCTGAGGATCTTTGGCTAATGTCACATGCTAGTCTTGGCAACTCCCAGTCGATTCACCGTCAATTTGAGGAATACTTTAGTCTGATTTCAGGCTGCCGCGACCTTTTCTCACGTGAAATGATGTTCGGAGAGTGAAGTGCGTCGCCGTTTGCATACTGCAAATGGCTGCTCAAATATCTACCTCCATCTTCTACCTCCTACCTCTACCTCTACCACATGTCTTGCACTCTCTTACCCCCAACATCCACACTTTTCGACAAGCCCCACAAAAGACTTAAAGTATCCAATACCGTTGGTAGTAGCCTCATTAGGCCGCAACCACTGCTGTGCTTTCTTATTCTCCTTGACTTTGGGCACCAAGCTGCAGTCGACAGACTGAGGGTCACTTCGGTGGTGTAGCACCATTCAATCCGCGACATCACTCAGTATCGACGTCACTTGCAACAAACATTCAAACTGCCCACAACCTCTCTCGAGATACTGCTCATCTACCGCGCTGTCTCGACTGGCCGACCAGCAAACAAGCGGGGTCATTGCACACTGACGCGGAGGTCGGGCCCAAGACAACTAGCAAAGACAGTTCGCTTCCGAGCAAGACTGCAGTGAAGTCAATCACTTTCACAAGTCACATCTGCCGATTCGATCAGGTCATCAACCTCGACTGAAGACTTCTCACCTTGACCAATCAACCACCAACCAAAAACCAGCTGAACAGCACATCCTTCAAAATGGCACCGGGCTCTCTCAAGGATTGCCACATTGTGGTCCTCAAGGGAAATAAGTTCCGCGGAGACTACACGATGCCAAATCTCAAGAAGTGGATCGAGAGTGGCGGCGGTCATGTGGAATTCAAAGAGGTGCTTACTGAGCGAACCACTCACGTCGTCATGGATGAAGATACCTGGTTGGATCAAGGTCCATTCATTCAGGAGATCCTCAAAGCGGAGATCAAGGGCTCCTCCGAGCAAGCGGGCCGAGAGATTCACATCGTCAGCTTCGACTGGCTGCAAGAATGTCTTGACAATCGTGTGAAGAGACGCGAGAGCCTTTACAGATGGAAGAAACTGGCCGGCGGCGTTCTCAAGAATTCGGGTCGTTCTCCAAAGGAGCCTGGTAATACCCAGGGAGACATGTTGGCCACATTGATGACCGAAACAGATCGTTTCATGAATGCTGGATTGAAGAAAACGGTTGAGAAGCGCAAGAGAGTTGACGCTGAGGAACGCGAGAATGAACTCGAGATGGAGGCGCAACAGTTCATCATTCACCGCAAGAAGATGAGCATCCCCGAGCAGGCGGCAGTCTTCAAGCGGGGAGCCAAGAGAGCTCGTAACGACATCCTTTCTGGTGCGGTGGCCCCCTTCATCCTCCATGGACCACATGCTAATGTTTTATAGACAATCACCACATCTTCATTGACAACACAGGCTTCCCACTTGATGTCACAATAACCAAGGTCGACATCATCAACAATGTCAACCAGCGTTGCGTCCTCACAGTACGTTTCATCTCCTGTCTTTTGCGATTATAGATATGAATTGATTTCTCTCCTGGTTTCCAGGAGACTAACACTTACATCTCAGTTACAGATCTATGAGTCAAACACCGTGCCAAGCTCCTACGCTTTCCACTGCGGTTTCGTTGGCACGGCCACCCTTCCACGCAACAATATCATCGCAGCCATCGGCAGCAACTTCCCCACCGCTTTCCGGGCCTTCAAGAAGACCTTCAAGCAGTACACGAAGGTTGAATGGGACGACCGACTTCTGGAGGTTCAGCAGCGTGAAGCTAAAGCTAAGGCTAAGCGGGACGAGGGAGCGGAGATTCCGTTCGACGAGCTTCCATTCGAATACTACCCGCCGACCTATGGTCCACTCGGCGAACTTCCGCTCGCCCAGACTGAGGCCATGGATGCACTGGTGAAGTCTATGGATGCCGACAAGAAGGATGCACTGGTGCAATCTTTGGAGGCTGAGAAGGAATCTCGACCCTTGAGCGTGGAGGACGATGACGAGAGGAAGATGAGCGGCGGCGAGGGTCCGGGAAATGTCTCTCCAGGATTCATTGAGTTCATGTCTTCTTCAGCAAAGGAGTCGGGCTTCCCTCCCGACGACCAGCTGAACGGTTCACCTTTCGCATACCCTTTTGCGATGGGCGGTAGAAAAGACGATGCTATCGTGGTGGAGGACGATGACGATGACGAAGACGAAGACACGAACCCTAAGGCCGCATTCGCTCCAACGAGCAACAATGATACGGTCACACCTCTCAACACCATCTACGGCGCAGGAAGCACTCCTGCTGAGCGGGACGATGTCTCCACCCAGCAAGTTGGAACACAATCTTACCAGCAGACCTACGAGTTTGACGACGAGCTTGGTCTCACGCAGTCAACTGGATTCTCCGAGCTGGCCGTCGGATCATCGCAGATTCCAAGTCAGCCACCATATGTGGCGCAGACCCAAGCTTTCGGTCAGACTCAGCTCGCGGAGTCTGCATTGGCCTGGCTCCTGGAGGATGAGCAGACTCAGGCCGGTGGAAATGGTGCAGCTGGAGGGTCTTGACAACCGTAAATCTGAAGCAATCACCATCATCGATGATGCGGAGAAGGGAGTCGATGGTTCCAAGCCAGAAACTCGGGTCGAGGATGGAAGCAGCAATACGCCTGTCAATTTGGACATGGAACTCTTGTGAGCTGCTGGCTTCACGCCTCAAGAAGAATTGATTTCGATTGTGCTCTACAAGCTCGAGCGGACGGCTGCAGCTTTCTTCCAAAAGGGCGAAAGCAGCAAATGCCGGAATACCATCAGAAATGCGAAAACTTAGGGCAATTTGTACCCGCGAAAGCTTCTTGGTTGATGGCTCCTTTAAACCTCAAGTACAATGAGATCGGAGCAAGGAAGGCTACGATTTTAGCTTTGTAGCATATCAAGTCAAATTGAAAACGAATCGACTGACCCATTCCCAATTTTCATGCCTTTGTGAGATCCGACGAAGTCTTCTCCGAAGGAATCGGGGCAGCACTCATATCAACGCCATTCAGAGCCTCACTTTGTATATTGGCATGTCGCGAGGTTCTAGCGTGCTCTACCCTGGCATATTCCTGCGGTGTCAGCCGCCAAGTCTGCTCTGTTGCATGATGACAGCGTTGTATACGCAAAGTCCTTGGTCCACGTCCATGCTGACTGCCTGAAAAGGGGAGCCGTCGGGCGTCTCTTGCCCTAGACCTCATGTTGGATGTCATACGGAGCGGAGTCTTCCTCCATGAGGGGTGATCTCGAGGTGGCATTAGCTGGTTGTTTACATCGGATCTCACGTGGCGACTGTTTCCTTCTCCACTACTTAGGGAGACGAAGCTCTGTAAAAGGCAGCATATAAGCAGGCTACCCTTCAAGCCCAGAAGGACAGAGTAGATCCACTCCCTTCGGAAACAGAATGCGTTTCGCCATTCCCTCGCTCCTCGCCTTGACGGGCCTGCTCTCAAGCGTGTCGAACGCAGACTCCGTCCCTTTCGAACGCCTTGACAAGAACAATTCTCTTCTCCTCATCCTCGACCTTCAGGTCGGCCTGTACAGTCTTGCGCGCGACTTTGACGCCACACTGTATTACAACGCAATGCTGGCGCACTCGGCATTGGGCAGTCTCTTTGTGAGTTGTCGACGGCGTCAATGAAGGTTTTCTTATAAGTTCTAGGATCTTCCAGTCATCATGACAACATCAGCGCAGGAGGGTCCAAACGGTCCACTTCCCAGGGCGATTCTCGAAATGTACCCCAACGCTCCTCTGATCCAGCGTCAAGGTGAGGTGGATGCGTGGGACAATGCGGAGTTTCGTGCAGCAGTAGAAGCAACGGGAAAGAAACAAATCATTGTAGCAGGGATTGTCACGGATGTCTGTACGTACACAGACTCCCGGCTTCATCGCTCCGCCATATTCCCCCTCCTGACCACTCCTCACAGGCACGACGTTCCTCGCGCTCTCCCTCCGCAGCGCAGGCTACAGTGTCTGGGCCAACGTCGAGGCATCAGGCACAACAACGCCTTTCATCCGGGATGTCAGCAATGATCGAATGGCGAGGGCCGGTGTGCAGCTTGTGAGCCTGTTTAGTATCGTGTGCGACTTGATGCGGGATTGGAGGAACACGCCGGGTTCTCCCGAGGTGATGCCATGGTTGGCCAAGTGGTATCCTGTCTATGGCATATTGGCGCAGGCGCACGGAGAAGCGATCTTGAATGGAACTATTGTGCCTGGGGAAGACGTAATTCTGGGCGTGTGAGACTGAAGAAATGTTAGGCAATGTACGTAGAGCTTAAATCGGGCCGGATGAATCGTACCGTTGCCTCGAACCTTCCTCCTTCATCGCCTCCATGATTAATCTTCTACCGGCKGGGCAGGTCCACACGGCAAAACCATTTTTTCCATACAGCGCATTCGCACCTTCTCCATCGGCTGGCCCATGCCAATGGCCATGTAGTGCAACAGCGGCTGATGACCCTGGAAGCTGGCGTACGAGTCACGCTGGATGTTGGACGTCCACTCGTGCTTGGTGGTGTCGGCGTGTCCAGTGCCCACGTATCTAACAGAAGGAAGGAAGGGTCAGCAAATCTGTGTATATCTATATACCCAGACGGAGGGGATGGTCGGCAGAGGTGATGCAGTGCCATGTCCGCAGGCCTTTTGATTTATTTTATGATAACACTCACTTTGCTTGGAGCTGCTCGAGCTGCTGCTGCGTACGGAGTTTGTCGGCCATTTGGTCTGGGGTTGGGAATTTGTGCGATGTGATGTCTTGATGTAATTATTGACGGACGAGGAGGACTAGATTGGAAATGATCAATATTTGCAAGTCTGTACATTTAGGCCACTGACCAAACACGCCTTCAAACGCGTGACCCGCACCACGACGCGACGCCGTCTTCGGCTTACTTTCACGCCTGGAATGACATCGACCCAACATCACTCGCAATGCCACGAAGGCGTCGTTCCGAGTCTGAAGAGGAATCCCACGAACCTGCAGCTCATCGTCGACGTACACATCATGCCGCCTCCGACAACGACGACGATCATGACGATGAGGACGAGTCGGGTGCCAACATCACCGACATGTCTAAGAAGCTGGTCCGCTTAGCATTGGCATACGAGTACCAGCGCCGAACCATTCGTCGTGCTGAAATCACCGAGAAGGTGCTGGGGAGCAATAATGCCCGGAAGTTCAAGGATGTGTGGAATCAAGCGCAGGGCAGTCTCCGAGATGTTTTTGGCGTTGAGATGGTGGAATTGCCCGTGAAGGAGAAGATCACGCTACAGCAACGGAGAGGTAGTCACATCTCTTTCGAAGCTTCACACTTCTTGAACTGACAGTGATGATAGATGCACAGAAAAAAGGCACTACTAACACATCAACATCCTCGGGATGGATTGTCATATCCATCCTTCCCAACAAATACAAGCATCCAGACATCCTACCACCGCCTTCAGCGCCAACGATGACTGAGGAATCTATATACACAGCAATCTACACGATGTTGATTTCATTGATATCCCTGTCTGGTGGCTCACTTCCAGATGCAAAAATGGAGCGCTATATCTCCAAGCTGGGCATGTCGGAWACGTCCCCACTTGGCGACAACGAGAAGACGGAATTTCTGTTTAAGCGCTTGATCAAAGACAATTACATCGTCAGGAGTAAGGAGAGTACGGGTACGGGAGAGGACGATGTGCAGTGGTTGGTCGGCCCGCGGGGAAAGGTTGAAGTGGGGGAAGAGGGCGTTCGCGGATTGACAAAGGCTGTGTGGGGGGATCTGTCTGAGAAGGATGACGAGGAGATGGATAGGAAGATTATGCGGAGTCTGGGTGTTGGGGAGAGAATGGCTGCTGTTGTGAGCAAAGATGCAATTGGCGGTGCAGCGGAAAAAGAAAGGAGGAAGCCTGGAAGGCGGAAGCGGCAAAGTCGAGACGAGGGTGACGACGACGAAGGAATCGAGATGGAGGATGGCGACGATGAGTAGTGTGTAACTTCGACCGATACCTCTTCCTCTGCTTGCTGGTATCTCCTTCAGGTCAGCTAAGGACGGAGCRACGGCGGAGACGGACTGACGAAAGACATGGACGATATCCAAGCTCAAAAGCTGAAATTTGTGTACACCACAAACTTTCACATTCTCTGATGAGGCAGATTTTGGCAAGCAACCCGTTCGATAAACAGACGGGGCCAGCGATGCAAACATAGCCAATTATCTTGACCTATTGCGGCTGCATGTGCTTGCTCACTCAGTGCATGGTGGCAAAAATGAACATGCTAAAATATGAAGCCGACTCACTGCTGTCCACATTCTCGACGGATCTCGTAGCAATAGACCCGCGCGATCGATTGATTGAACGATGAGCTCGAGGAAGCATTACATGTGATTAGTCAAAAGGCATTTGCCGCCTTCACTTCAACGTCACTGTCACTAGCGCAGATCACAGCGACATCGCAAACGAAACTTTAAGCACGACTACCTCGCCTCCTCACATCTCACGCAATCCAGAACGACACCGACCTCACACAATCCACAATCACACCATTCGACCTGTCTCTATTCCAAACACACACGCAGAGGCTTTTCTCACACGAATTCAATACGGCTGGGCTTGTACGTTGTGTCAAGGTCATCCGATCTCCGACGTTACAAGCCTGCGTCTGGTGGGGTCAAAATGATTGCAATTCCGAAGCCAGAGGACTATGGCGTATCCCATCAAAATGGGTTCCTGCCCTCCATTGCTCCAATTGAGAGACTCTCAGATTCCTACTACGAGCCGTGGGAGCACATTGTGAAGAATCTCCAGGGGTTGATTCTCAGCAAAAGATTGAGGGGAGTCGTGGAAAACCTGCCTGTACTGTCAACAAACCGTCTTTCTGGAGAGGCGCAATGGCAACGTGCATACAGCGCACTCGCATTCATCACACATGCCTACATTTGGGGAGATGACAAACCCGCAGCAAGGATCCCACCTCCGATTACCATACCTTTTATGGCGACCTGCGATCATCTTGAGCTTCCTCCAGTCGCTACATACGCCGGATTGGTCTTGTGGAATTGGAAGCCGATATTTCACTCAGAGTCGGCCGATACCTTGGCCAATCTCGACATGATCGACACCTTCACAGGATCTCTGGACGAAAAATGGTTCTACCTGATCAGCGTTGCAGTCGAAGCACGAGGAGGAGCCATTGTTCCGCTCATGCTTCGAGCAATTGAAGCAGCAAACCAAAACGACCGAGCTGCTGTGACCGCCTGCCTTCGATCGTTTGCAGAGCGATTGGACGAGCTAGGCTCAACCCTATCTCGCATGTATGAGAACTGTGACCCTCACGTCTTCTACAACCGCCTTCGACCGTTCTTGGCGGGCAGCAAGAATATGGCAGACGCAGGGCTGCCCAACGGAGTCATTTTCGACAATGGCGGTTCAATCAACAAGCAGAGATATGTCAAACTCAGCGGCGGCAGCAATGCACAGTCCAGCATCATCCAATTTTTTGACATTGTTTTGGGTGTTCAGCACCGTCAGACTGGTGTTACAAAGGATGTAAATGCGAACAGCGAGGAAAAGACTGGCCCCAAGCCGGCTGACAATTTCATCTACGAGATGCGCAAGTACATGCCTGGACCGCATGCTCGCTTCCTTGAGCAAGTTTCGCACGTGTCCAACATTCGGAGCTTTGTGCAGGCGAACAGCCACGATCGCGCATTGAGCATAGCATTTGATGCGTGCCTTGCGATGCTCAGTGCCTTCCGCGATACTCACATACAGATAGTGAGCCGGTACATCATCATCAAGAGCCGTGAGGCCAAGAAGGAGGAATCCTTGAAGCCGGGCAATGAGAAGAAACCGAACAAGGTCAATCTGGCTCACCGAACGAAAACAGCGGGATCGAACGAGAAGAAGAATCTCAAAGGTACGGGGGGAACATCCCTGATCCCATTCCTACGGCAAGCTCGGGACGAGACGGGCGAGCAAGCCATTGACATATGGACGCGCAACCTGCTTAATAAGAAGCGAGGCGCCGCGTTGGAAAAGCCAAGCGAGAGCACTGTCAAACAAGGCCTTGCTGGTGTCTGGCAGGTAGACAATGGCGGTTTATGCTACTGGTAGAACTGATGCCGCGAGGCAAAAACGATTGACGAGTGTGAAGTGACGATGGCCACATGTATAAATGACTCCAATGCAAAATCAATCAAAAGACCCTTGGAAATCCTGTAAGCCACGGAGTGTAATTCTGTGGTCGGCGACCCACCCGCCGGGTCACAACGTACGATTCGAGTGCGAAGGAACATTGAGATCGTATGATGRCAGGCAGGTGCCGCCAACTCACGGGCTTCAAACATCTGTACGGGCACAGCCGCCATGCGATGAAGCACAAAGGAAGTGTACTGCCAGTCGAGCCGAAATCTGAAAAACGTGGTGTCGTCGTCTAACATCACGGCAGCTCGAGTTGCCGGCTGTGTTCCTTTGATCAAATTCACAAGTGTCAAGCCCTACGGATACCGCCCCGCTTAAAACTAGCTCCCGCGGCCGAGCTCCGGGACATAATCAGACCATCTCGAAGACCCCGTCCGTCACACAGCGACTGCGCCTGCTTTTGCTACCGCTCCGTGTAGAAAACGAAGACGTCGCCCTATTCACCTCTGCCGGCAATAGACTGTATACAGACGACGTCCATGCTCCACCAGTCGCGCTGAGTGCTTATCGGGCCTTGTTTCCGCCCTGCATACGATTGCAACTCAGATATGGACGCGTCTTGGCAGGGAGGRGGGGGAGGGCTGTCGCAGCAGACGCCGCCCTTTGTGTCGCAATTCAACGGGGGACCAAACCACGAGGACTGGGAGGACTGGCTGCGATGGGACCCGGCTGCGGAGGCGAACTTTCCTGACGATGGCACCTTCAACTCGGGTTCGTCGAAGAATGATTCGCCGCTGCAAGCCCCGTCGTCCTATGAGACATATGGGCAGCACGACGAGCCCCTTGTACAACCGCTCATCGTCGACGACGAAGCCTTTGGATTTGGCACTAGTGCAGGCCTCAGCAACGATTCATTCCTCTTTGACGGTATCGGCGGTGTGGACGCCGGCTTCGACTTCGACCTCGCAAATTCGCTCAATGACTTGCCTGCAAACTTGCCCAAACTCGACACAAATGCTGCCACATGGCCATTGCCGTCCAATGATGTACCAGAGCTCAGTGGCACCTTGTCGACCCTCTCCAACGATCAGAAACACACCTTCACTCCCGCAGCATCGTTGGCTGCAACCACGCCGAGTCTACACCACAGTCCAGCGTCTACATCCCATGCGCGGCGTAGCATATCCTCCACCTCTCCGGACCCGCCGAAGAAGCGTGGAGGGCGTAAGAGAAAGGCGGAGGTCGAGGCTGAGTCCAATATAGAGAATGTCGAGCATGGGGGGTCTCAGGATGGCGACGAGCCGCCAATGAAGAAGACATCCCACAACGTGATTGAGAAGAGATACCGCAACAATCTCAACGACAAGATAGTCGAGCTACGGAATAGCGTACCCAGTCTTCGCGCCAAGGGAGCTCCAAAGGGCGGTAAAGGTACGGAGGACTTGGATGGCCTGACTCCAGCTCACAAGCTCAACAAGGCGACGGTGATGGCAAAAGCAACAGAGTACATCAAACACCTCGAAACTAGGAACCAGACCATGGCGGACGAAATGGCTGCACTCAAGGCCCAGCTGGCACGGGTAGAGGCGGCTATTGGTYAATCTCGTGACAGACAACCCAGCATGGGCAACGGTAGCAGCCCAACGGCTGGAAGTCCCCGCTCGAGAGAGACATCATCTGCAGGATCACCGTCTTTCCTAAATGTAGGCCAGGACCAGTCTAGATTCGGGCAACCTGCAGTGCAGCAGCAGTACATGCAGCAACAGACTCCAGCAACGTATGCTAGGCCTCCAAATCCTCCTGTCGATGCTCAAAACCAGCCACAGCATGGAAACGGGCGAGGCGGCTCAGGCTTCGTGAACAAGGTTATGCTCGTCACGATGGCTGGCATCATGGCATTGGAAGGGTACAACGAGCACGGTGATTCTGGAGATCCATCTGCTTTTCAACTCTTCTCGGTTCCAACAGCACTCCTCAAGCGCTCTCTTGGAGGCCCGTCCACATCTTCCGAGGCACTTTCACAAAAAGCTACAATCTCCTTGTTGAAGATGTTCTTGGTCGTTGGTGCGTTCATTTACCTACTCGCCCCTCTGCTCTCGTTCTCGCCTCGGCGGAAGCACAAGGCACATGCATCTGTACAGCTCCCTCAAGCTCCTTCCCTGGCCTCGCCGGTCGAAGTCCGAAGGAAAGCTTGGCTTACCGCCATCCAAACTGTATGGGTGCCCAAGCATTTCCTACATGAAGTCGTTGCTGTTGGTTTCAAGATGTTCCAATTGAGCGTGCGGAGGTTGATCGGGTCTGAAGCGTTCACCACAATCACTGGCACTACCAAAGAAGAGGAAGCCGCACGTATAAAAGCCTGGGATATTGCGATCGATGCTCAGCTTGCCGGAGGCGACGCTCAAGTCAGCTACTACCGACTCCTCTTGACATTGATGGAGAGTGGTACGCTCCCAGACTCACCAGCGAGATTGATGCAAAAGGCGGTACACTTCCGCGTCTTCTTCTGGGAAGTTGCAAATGCCGGATACGGGAACCTGATTGGCTTCAAGCAGTTTACCGAAAAGGTTGGCAGAATATATTGGGCATCAGCCAGGAGACTACAGAAGGAGCTTGTTCACGCCAAATCACAAGGGAGGCCCGCCGATGAAGATGAGTTGGAGTTGCTGCCCGACCACCTTGCGCGTCTTGGAGAGCTGGACTGCGACGAGGTTCTGACTGACGAAATGATTCAACGTGCTTGGAACCTTGCATGGAACAAGCCTAGTGCGAATGGGACCATCGCGAATGCAGCACGAGACAGCGTGGTGGAGGATCATGCTATTCGCTCTCCATTGGATGCCGTTGCCGCGTGGTATACCAACACCGCCATCGACGACACACTGGCTGATGCGTTGAGTGATAACGTGTCGACATTTGACACGGAGTATTACATCGGTTTAGCACTCAGCGTTGCGCCCCCTGCATCCAGCACTCACGTGCGAGCGCTGGTGGCCAAAGCTGTGTTGTCCAAGACCAACCGCGACGCCAACGTTATTGTCGCTTTGGATGCTCTGCCTGTGGTATCGCCAACGAGCGGCATGAACCTTGTCAATCACGCGCCTGCATCTCCAGATGTCTGCACTGCGCTGACTTTGGCGAAAATGATTTCCCTCTGCTCTCCATCATCGCCTCGGGCCGCTCGCCTGCGTGCTTTCGATGCGCTGAATGGCTTGCAACTGGCGCCGGCTCACTTCACACTGCTCACAGCTGTAGCCGCATACCGCCTGCTCAGGATCATGTCTTCAAGGAAAGATGTACCGAAAACGACAGAGCATGGCATAGAAGAATTCGCGGGAAGTTTGCGCGTCTGGGTCGGCACGTCGTCAGGCAAGAGCAGCGGGTTGGGTCTTGAAGGGCGGAGAAAGATTGTCCGGCTATGTCTCAACATTGCGAAGCAACTAGGCGGGTGGGGCGAGAAGGACAGTGGGTATGTCTCCAACTCGTCGAGTCAACGGGGCAGCCAGAAGGGCAGTTTAAGTCCGTAGAGGATTGCATTGGGCTTCGGGATAGATTTAGACGTGCCTACTTATTTATGTAGTAGTGTATGAATGCGAAGCGGAACGCTTTGATGAATGAAATTGATCCGACAGGCTCGAAGGACGGGAGAGATGAAGATTGTCGACTCCCTATACAACAGATATACCATTATGCTCGCAGTCAACTTGCTATGACCATCAAAGTGAAGAGTTTCGAGGTCAGCGCTTGGTGTGTGGAATGTCTGGTGCTGTACCTTAATCTTCACATGCCACATGCCACCTAATGACGTGCATCGACGTTCGAGCCTCTGGTCGTCCTCACGCGCCCACCAGTCACTCATACCTTACACTTCCACGTCCTGACACCACCACACGGCCTTGTGGTCCATGACTGTCTCGGCTGATAACTCTGGCCCACGGCCTCTACCATCAAAATGGACGACCGGAACGTCATTGCCAACCGTGACGAAGCAATACCGGTCCTTCGCATACCATCCCGCGACGACGACAACGACGACATCTCATCCGCCGTAAGCGACAGCGAAGTCAAGATACGCAAACGTGAGAAATTCCTGAACAAAGCGGGCCATGTCGGCAATATGTTCAAGGACAAGGTGGACGAGTTCAGCACGCCGGAAGCTCGCCAGACTCTCCAAGATCGCATGTTCGCCAGTATTCTGTCGCAGATTATCCCGCCTGAGGAAATGGGTGAGGGCGAACACGACGCGTTCAAATCTGCAAAGCCAGATCGAAGGAGCAAGAAATATGTGGACAGGTACGGGATTGCCTGGATGTGCCCATGAATGTCTCGCTGACATGCTGATCCAGGCCAGAATTTGGTCCTCGACTGATGACATACAACTTCCGCCGCTTCAACTCGAGGATTGGAATTGTGTTTGTCATGCAGAATCGCTTGATCCGTCTATTCACGTGGCAGACTCCCACCGCGACTCTTTCCTTCCTGGCCATACACTCCCTCCTCTGCCTCAAACCCCATCTTCTACCCCTCGTACCACTCGTTGGCCTTCTTTTCAGCATCATGATACCTTCCTTCCTCGCCCGGCACCCGGCACCAGCTAATGACCCGATGATGGAGCCGAGCTTTCAAGGACCACCCTCAGCTCCCGCCAGTCGAGTCAAACCGGCGGCTGAAATGAGCCATGACTTCTGGCGGAACATGAGAGATCTACAGAACTGCATGGAAGACTTCTCACGCATCCACGATGCTGGTAATGAGTACATTACGCCGTATACCAACTTCAGCGACGAGGCGTTGAGCTCCTCGCTCTACTTTATACTATTCGCTCTCAGCTGCGCGGCATTCCTGGCGAGTCAGCTAGTACCCTGGCGAGCCATTGCACTCATAGGTGGCTGGGTAATCACAGTCTCTGGTCACCCGCAAGCTCAAAAGACCATCACATCTACTCGAAATATGAGCCAGTTGCGTCAGACGCTCGAAGCTTTTCAAATGACGTTTCGGAACTGGGTCGAGACGGATGTTGTGTTGGATGAGCCCTCGGAGCAACGTCAGGTTGAGGTGTTCGRGTTGCAGCGCTTCCACTCCCCGAGTGATACTTGGGAGCGCTGGCTCTTCTCTCCCAGCCCTTACGACCCTTTGAGTCCCGCCCGCATCGGAGATGATCGGCCGAAAGGTACTCAATTCTTCGAAGATGTACAGCCTCCGCGAGGCTGGATTTGGAAGCAGAAAAAGTGGACGCTTGATCTGCTCAGCCGGGAATGGGTAGAGGAGCGTTTGATTACAGGTGTCGAGATCGAGACCGAGGGCGAACGATGGGTGTATGACCTCAGACCGGATGAGCTAGAGGAGCTACTCGACAATCCCTTGCGTGTGGGCAAGAACAARAAACGAGTCAAAAGCATCCCTATGAGTGGTTGGGAGGAAGGGAATGGGAATGGCTTTGATGAGCGCGGCGAATGGCGGCGCAGGCGGTGGACTAGACTCGTTGAGAGGCAGCCGGACCGTAATACCGACAAGCAGACATGAAGACTTCTTGGTCAACATGAGCCTGGCGCCCACCAGAAGCCTGACATTTACCAAAGCGAGGCTGACACCGTCACGGCGCATCTGATTTGAATCAGATGTCGAGAGACCCGCGATTTAGCATTTCTCGGCCAATGCAACGCCACAGTATACATGTGCCAGCACAGAGCATTACTCCGCTCCCTGATCTCGCGAGTAAGGGACACGTCAAACGCATCACGCGTGTGAAGGGCTGCGGGACACAATTATTGCAATCGAGTATCCACACTAGGCTGGATGGATGCGACTGGCATRCGCGATGGTGGCGAGTTGGGAAGTGAGCTTATTCCGGATCAAGGCTGGAGGGAACCACGCCAGCGTCAACTTGGTACTTCTTCTCATACCAAGCCGGTTCTCAGCGGGGCGCCATTTTGATGCTAGAATGGTTGAAACGGGCCATTTCGTTGCATAGTCGATCTTGCCAGATGCTCGTGAGATGCATCTAGCCACCAGTGCATCATCCGCGGAGTTTTGACGCCTTGAGACACCTCTTACAACCGGGTAGAACCCTGAAGCAACCTCCAGCCGCATGGKTCTTATCGTACATTCCCAATTTTCTGCACGATCTTACTAGCCGCATATCGCGCGAACACCCGTGGGGCACAGATCATATTGCAGTCGCCTCATGCTCATAGTGGTGCTTGCCTGTCCATTTTATGCTGATGGACGATTCGCGTTTCCTGTTCATGGTAGCCGCGTGCTTGAAAAGGAACTGTTCTTGGATACCTAGAATAGGTAGATTGTAGCGTGAAGCTCTTGAACCTACAGGCCCTGTCCCACTACAAAATCAAGTGCCATTCGTCCTCGATGTTCGAAACTACTTCCTAACTAAACGCTCACCATACTCCAAGGACTGACTGATGTAACTGCTCTAGGCTTTGTCTCAAACTCATACAGACATAAAGTCTCACTGGACATTGACCACACGTATACACTGAGCGGCAGGTGGCGATATCTACGGTGATGAGGCGAAGGCCGAGCGTGAGTTGCTTTGCTGAGCATGAATCGAATGGCCGATCGCTGACTGACTTGAATCCTCAGACTACGGCTATGTCAAGCGAGGTCTCAAATCCCGTCACATTCAATTCATAGCTCTCGGGGGGACCATTGGCACAGGCTTGTTCCTTGGTATTGGTGAGTCTCTCTCGTTCACGTATTTAAGCAGGGCGAACCGACACCCTTTGCGTGCTCTACTCAATGATGAGTTGGCTGCAGTCGAACTCTGACTGGACCTGCTCATCACATTTGAATACGATGGCACGCTAGTCTCGAGCAAAATTGGGAAAAGTTGTACTCATATGTTGCAGGCAAAGCGCTTTCAAATGGCGGTCCTCTATCGTTACTTCTCGGCTACACAATTGTGGTGAGTCTTGAGATCTGGCGGGCTTTCCCCAATAGCACTCAAACTATGAGACTCTATCACCATCTTCGATCTTATCTCATGATTTGGTGTTTCCCCTGATTAAAGCTTCACTGGCGAGCGGATTTCTAGCTTGTACCGAGAATGACCCCTAGCCCCTTCTCGATCTCCTGGACAACCGTCGATTGCAAACTGACCAACCCGTAGGGCCTCTTCATCTATGCTATGATGAACTGCCTTGGAGAGATGGCTACGTGGTTACCGTTGCCGGGTGCTATCCCTCAATACTGTGCTCGCTATGTCGACCCAGCAATGGGTTTTGCCGTTGGTGGGTCCTCCCGACGAACGCATATAAGAACTACAAGCACTGACATCTTCCAGGCTGGAACAATTGGATCAGTTCAGCTCTGACTCTCTGTGCAGAGATCTCTGCCGCTGCTGTCGTCATTGGCTTCTGGAACGATACCATCAATCAAGCCGTGTGGACATCGATCATCATCGTTATCATCATCGCTTTGAACATCTTCGCAGTGTCAATCTACGGAGAGGCCGAGTTCATCTTCGCAAGCGTGAAGATCATTACGATCCTTGGTCTCCTAGTGCTGGCTTTCATAATCGCGGAGGGCGGTGTCCCAGACCAAGGTCGTCTTGGATTCAGGTACTGGAAAGAGCCCTATGCGGCCATGAAGTCTTACCCCAACGTTGGCAAGGCTGGTACTGATGTGGCACGATTTGCTGGGTTCTTTGCAACGCTCGCAAATGCTGCATTCTCATACGGAGGTGTAGAAATGGTCGCTGTCGCAGCTGGAGAAGCTGAGAATCCGCGCAAGAATCTCCCCAAGGCCGTTCGCAGGGTTTTCTGGAGGATCCTCTTCTTCTACGTGCTCGGTTCGTTGGCTATTGGGGTTACTGTGCCCGGCAACTCTGACGCTCTGTTAAATGGTGGTTCCGGCACCAAATCCTCCCCCTGGGTAATTGCAATCGTCCAAGCTGGAATTCCCGTGCTCCCATCCATCATCAACGCCGTCATCCTGACATCCGCCACCTCGTCTGGTAACGCTTTTTTGTACACTGGCTCTCGATACCTCTTCGCTCTTGCGCAGAATAGACAGGCTCCTCAGTTCCTCCTCAAGTGCTCAAAAGCTGGAGTTCCAATCTGGTGTGTCCTGATCACCGCCTCGATTTCTCTCCTTACCTACATGACCGTCTCGACAGGGGCTGCTGCCGTCTTCGATTGGTTCCAAACTCTCACCACCATCAGCTCCCTCTTCACTTGGATGTCCATCTGCATCGCCTACATCCGTTTCAAAGCTGCATTGGACGCGCAAAGTGTAGATCGCAACACACTGGTCTTCAAAAGCAAGTTCCAGCCGTACTGTGCTTGGGGTGCCCTCATCTTTTTTGCCATCATTACTAGCTTTAACGGTTTTGCCGTTTTCACGAAGAATACCGGTCCTCATGGCGGCTCGAACTGGAACATCCGGGACTTTGTAACCGCTTACGTTGTGGTTCCCATATATTTCGCTTTCTACCTCTTCTGGAAGGTATTCAAGCGCACCAGGTTTGTCCAGGCATCTGAAGCGGATATTTGGACCGGTAAGGCGGCGCTGGATGCCGAGTACTGGCCAGAGCAGATACCTAAGAATTGGGTCGAGAAGGTGTGGTTCTGGATTTGCTGAGCAAATGGTTACGTAGGTATAAGGTATGAACGCTGGGATGATGTTGCTACGACACAATCGAACATGACAACATACCACTTTTCAGTGTCCTCTAGTTGGAACTATTGAAGGACAGCGGCTCGGGCAGTGAAAGAGCAATTCGATCGTTGGAAAAGCTGTTCAAAGCATCCGCTGACTTCCTGAAGACCCTCCCAATCTCATTTTTTTACGCCCCTTACAACCCACAGCGGATCGCTTCTTCTTCCCTCGCTGACCTCCACAATTTCCACCTCTTTCCACCCTGCGAACACCAAATAATCACCAACCATCTCTAACCTCTCCTTCTCGCTGAGCATCAACCACCTCCTCACAACCTTCGTCGGAAAGCATCGATTGCTGATAGCTAAATGCACACTGCCGCCATCCCTCATCTTCTCTCTCAAACTTCGCAATACTTCTACAGGCTTCGTCAAGTAATCTATGCTAACAACACAAGTCGCCGCATCCACCTGCCCTTCGATCACTCCATCAAGCTCCGGCTCTGAATTCAAATCACGCAGAATACGTCCACCTGAGAGATGAGGGTTGCGATCCAGCTCGGCGGCGTTCATGCCCATTCCTATGACTTCCAGTCTGCCAGCTTCGAYGGCTGTGATTGTTGAGGGAGGAAAGTGGGAGATCCACGAACTGCAAAAGTCCAGTATCCGACCCGATTGGGGAAGAGTGGAGGCATAGTAAGTTTGCAAAGATGCTATTGCGGGAGCATCGATGTGAGTTACGAAGCGGGGACTGCTGTAGAAGCCGCTGTCTGGGGAAGAGTCCTGTCGAAGGAAGTCGGAAGGTGAGTATGGCCAGGGACGTGTTGGGGGATTGTATGGGACTGTGGTGTACGAAGAGGCTGACATTGCGGATGCAAGAATCTTGGATGGTGTTCCTGTCGTTGTTGGCGTCGTCCTTTTGGTAAGCAGGTTGAGGATAGTGTTGATATGGTTGGGCTTTGGCATCGGGTTTCAGTTTCGTCAATACTTTGTATTCTGGTACGTTTGGKGAAAGGTAGAAAACTATCTAGTCAGACTTGATCGATCGTTGTGTTGGCATGGCATGGCACTTCACGCAGGATAAGGTAAGTACGACAGGTGTATTCATGACGTCAGACATTGTTGGTAGATGGATGCCCGGGTGGTAAGTAGATGTATTACACTTGGTGATGTTGAAGCTGATTGTGGAAAGCTTTTGATGCCGTGTGACTTAGCCGCTATTGGGTATCCGGTTGATGTGTACAATGGAGATGTGTTCACGGCAGACGCCCTTGCCTCATACAGATGAGAGACTCGGATGATAGCCGATTGTCTCACGCACGCTTCCGGCGTTGTTGTCGTTGTCCTATTGCGGCTTGCACTCTTTGGTTTTATACGCTTCCATAGAAAGTCACAGATTGCGTTCGTGTCCACTCGAGTTGCTATATGAGAAGCTGTGCATCTGTAGCTTGCTGCATAGGTAGGTAGCTGGGACGTCACTGACTCGGCTTAGTCATCAAGCTGTTCACTCACTTCTCACTCTAACCGACCTCTGCTGATCTCCCAGTCTCTCCACACAGCGATTCTCGATGGAGCAGACAGTTCCAAGGCAGCTGGTCTTCCCGCATGGAAGCTCCGAGTCCTCGCAGGCTTGGTCTGTGCAAAATGCTAGCCCCAATCGAACGACACCCCCTGCTGTACACAGCCTGGCCTAAGAAGACCCTGGAAGCACTCAACAACGTCAAGAAGTTAACGCAAACAAGAACCACATGAGCAGAGAGGCATTCGAACTCTCGCGGGGAAAGTTGATGAGAATACTCAACTGATTGTAAACAGTCGAAGCATAACGGAAACTGCCAGGGAGCTCGATCATCGCAGGGTTAGGGTTGGGGTAGGACACGCAAAGGTTACCCTCCTCTTACCAGTCAGCCATTGAACAAAACTGATGGACTGTGCATTCTGTTGAGGCTACGGTGTAGCAAGGCGGTATGTGTGGCAGTTCTGACGGCGAGCATCCTTACCACTCGTGGGAAACTAAAACGAGAACTCCGCCATGCCATACCGAGCTGCTCACAAAGTCACCCAAGGTCGACGGTATGTCATCCTGTACTTCCATTTGGTCCCGTGGGTCATATGAACGTCAAATCTCTATCAACGACTCCAAGTCGTGAGATGAACCGCTGGCACAAGCTTCGCCTTGACACAGGTGGGCTTGAAGACGTTGAAGAGTTTTGGAAGTTGGACCCAAGATGCACATCCAATATCCAATCTGATCACGACAACAGAATGGGCTCGAATGATAATGACGAAAGTAACATCTCAATGCGCGATCCATGATGGTCTCTTCCGTAAGCCTGTGTCAGTGTGATGAGCATAGTTTGATTTGTTTGCACCCAAATACAACCCTGCGGGTCTGGCCAGACACAGTGGTGAAGTCCAAGAATATTTGTCCCAGGACTGGCACTCACAAGTCTCACCGTCACACGAAGAGGAAGATACATTCCCAGTTCCAACGCGTCAGGGGAGTGATGGGGTCTGCAGCCCATCGAAAGCGTACTCCTGCGTCTTCTACGATCGACTTTTCGCTCGATGATGCACCGCACCACCGGAGAGGCCGGAACGATCAAGACTTGGATCGAAGGAATGCTTGGTCAGATCAGATTGAGTAAGCACGGTGAGGGAGCGCCTCCCATCTATTTCTGCTACCAACGCCTGTTCCTCGCTGCGTCCGGCTGTGTAGACGTCGCGGTGAGCAACGTTTGACAGGAGGGCACGAGCGGTGTGCAGATCACGAATCGTGAACACAGCCTTGGAGTCGGGACTCCGGGACGTTCGGGGATGGGCTTTGGTGGTGTTTAGCAACGACCAGGGAGGAGCAGGGGATTGAGATTGATCCAATGGATCCAATAAGTTACAAGGGCTGGGTATCTTCCGAAAGGATGAAAATGGCAGCGTCCAGCCCATGATAATATCTCGCCGAAAGCGACCAGTCTTTGGTACAGTTGACTTCTAGCTAACTTATATACCTCCCTCGATGCTCGATGCTCGACGACGACGATGATGATGATGATGGTTTGAGACAGAGCTTGTTACCGCCAAGCCGGCCAACCAAACGGCAATAACAAAAATAAAGTATGGAGGAGGATGAGCTTGGCTTGTTAGTCCCGACCCTCGGCCATAGCCATAGCCTCGCAGCGCTCCCAGACAATTCACACACGGCTGTCCGCGGATTGCTGCAAACATGGCGACTACGGCTCGACAGTGACAACTACAGCGCGTTCATCACTTCCGGCACCATGGAGGCTTTGCACGGCGTCGATGTCTCGTGGATACACAAGCCGAAAGGTACGGAAGGAAAGCCCCCCCCCGACGGAGCTGCATGACCTCATATGCGACAAAACATGCGATCAWGTGAATGTCTGGACAACACGGAAGAACGACACTGACAGCAATCCAGAGCACGAGCATCGCAAGACAAATTCGACTTCAAGTCCGAGTCAGCCGCGCGATGTCACAAAGTCAAGATCCAACGAGGCTGCCCCACCATCGCCCATATCAACAGCAAGTCCGCAGACGCCCATCACGAACAATAGCAATAGCAGACACTCGCACTTTCCCGGCTCAGTGACACCCGCTTCCCTCTCTGCGGCGACGCGAGATCCCGCCACCGCTCAACCCGCCCCACCGACCCCGCCCGCGTCGGTCAACGCCGGGAGACAACAGCATTCGTCCAGACGGCCGGGCCTGCTCTCACGTGTCAGTTCGGAGAGGGTTACTGGTGACGGAAAGAGCATGCCCCGGCGAAGCTCGTGGATCTCCAACATCTCCAACAAGTTCTCCTCCACACCTGAAGCCCAGACGCCCCACAGCCTTCCCTCGCCCACTGCACCGGGAGCTAGCATTGCTCCCAGACCGGGCCAGTCTCGAGAAGACGAGGAGGAACTTCCTTCGGCATCTCCATYGAAAGGATCGTCGTTCTTCTCTAGCCTGACGAGGAAACTGTCGTCAGGACAGACTGCTAGCACACCACGGGTTAGCGGCAAAGGCGGCGTTTGTCAGCGTAGGGTGCTCAACGTTGACCCCAACAGACCGAGATGTTTGGTACCCGAACTTGACCCCGCGAGGCTGCGAAAAGTCTCCTTTTGCGTGGATGTGGAGATTGCTGGCGGGCCAAGATATAGGGACGATGAGGACGACGATCCAGAGCGCAAGCAGAAGAAGAGGGATGTCAGATTGAAGGAACGAGGAGAGGGTGAAGCTCTAAAGCATCCCGAGGTGCAAAATGAGGAGAAATATGCGCAGGACGAGGCTGCCCTGAACAGCAAGACCGAACCTTTGCCGATTCCCAACGGGAAGCATAACGCTGGTGACGCTTCAGGAAGTCGTGAACGAGACGAAAGCATCAGTCCACCTATTGGGAGCATCGATGCGTCGCCCAGTATTGACAGGAAGAAGGAAAAGAAGAAGCGGTCCGAAGAGGAACGCAAGGAACGCAAAGAAAAGCGTCGAAGACGGGCAGAAGAAAATGGATCGATACCCGTGGAGCTTTCCATGGATATGGATGCCTCTTCTCCAGAGACTGTGTCATCTTTTCTGCCAGGTAGACCTCACGCATCCAGCCGTGCTGTCGACGTGAATCGACCTACCACAGACCCGGTCCGGATTTATCGACGATGCTGTCAACTGCGGGAGACACCTATCCTTAAACGAATTACCGAGCAGTTGATGTCGCCGACTTGTTGCGTTCCCCTGGAACCTGGCGTTGTACATTGTCTCGACTTGACGGGCTCGCGATTGCAATTGGCGGACATGGTCACTCTTGGAGATTGGCTGGCAGTTGTGCCAGTCAAGAAATTGTTGCTCGAAGATGCAGATCTTAGCGACGAGGGACTGCGCTGCATTCTCGCAGGACTTCTCGCCGCCAAAAGACCGGAGCCCACCAAGCGAAGGAGCACATCTCCTCGGCATAGAATGGCTGCCCAACCCAGGCTTCGTACAGAAAGGAGTGGGATTGTAGAGAAACTGCACCTCAAGAACAACCCACGAATAACTCGCATTGGCTGGAAACACATTAGCTTATTCCTTTATGCTTGCAAGTCCATCAAGGCCATTGATTTGTCCATGATCCAATTCCCGGCCACACTACCGCCAAGCGCACACTCCAACCAAGCCAAGGTCTCAACAAATGGTCCCAAGGTACCCAACCAGGAGACCGACGCCGCGGAGACGTTCCTGAAATGCCTAAGCCAGCGATCAGGTGGCAACCATCTCGAAGAGCTGATCATGTCGGAGTGTGGCATGACGGCGCCGCAGATTCGCAAGATCGTTGATGGTGCCATCATGTGCGGCGTGAGTAGACTCGGGTTCGCCGGCAACCAACTCGATGACCAAGGGCTTGAATCTGCTTTGCTATTTCTGAGATCTGGAGTCTGCGGCGCCCTGGACATTGGTGGTAACGATYTCAAGAACAAACTTGGACTGGTAGCCGACGCACTGGAGTGCAGAACTGGCGACGAGCCTTTGTGGGGGTTGAGCCTGGCGGGCTGCAATCTCGACACCGAATCTGTGAAGCCGTTGTTCCCAGCTTTGGTCAAGTTGCCCAACCTCCGCTTCATCGATCTAAGTCACAACCCGGATCTCTGCGGTAGGGACAATGGAACCATCTCGTTACTGCGTCGCTACATCGGTCAGATGAGGTGCCTCAAGCGTATTCATCTCGCTGATGTTGGCATGAGTGCAAAGCAAGCCATTGCACTCGCAGATGTCCTGTCCGAAGGACCCCAGCTAGCCCACATCAGCATCCTGGAAAATGCCCAGCTCAGCGCCCTCGCAAGTGCCAAGGATGAGGAATCACAGGAGGAAGCGTGTGCGCTGTACGCGAGTTACATGGCCGCTGTCAGAGTCTCCAACACACTGATCTGCATAGACATTGATGTGAGTGAACAAATTCTGTAGCGCTGGGAAAGATATACACTGACAAGTACAGGTTCCGAGCCCTGACAATTCAGAAATCGTCAAGGCTCTGGCAAAACAGGTCGTGGCGTACTCTTTGAGGAACATGGAACATTTCGCCCTTGCAGAAGTCACTGGAGGCACCTTAGCAAACGCTACTGCAGACGCCGCGGCATCTCTCACGGCTGCACATGGCGGGGAGCAACACCTAAAGGAGATTGCGTACCCTGATGTGCTGATGCACCTTGTTGGCCACATTGAGGGCGAGACGGAGAGTCAAGACAACGACGACACGGCTCCAGATGATGACTACATCGTGGGCGGAACCGGCGTTGTCAAGGCCCTCCAATACGTTCTTGGTGAAAAGGCGGACGATGTGAGGCGTGGCAGCATGTCTCACGCAGCTTCCAATGGTAGCTGGACACCTCGGGAAAGACCTGGATCGTCTGCAGGGGTGGACGAAGAACAGCGAGGCAAAGCAAAGAAGATGAGCAAGAATCTTCTGGATTCCGCACGCAAGATTCGTGCACGACTTCAACCCGCTCTCCACAAGGTGGCCACTGCGGGCGACGAGCTGGCATATCGTCGCCTCAACTTCCTCGACGAAACGCTGCAAAGCATGATTCAACGTTTCGAGGAGGAATACCCGGAAACGAGATTGATTCCTTCATCCCCCGTACCAGCTTCCCTGGCCTCCTCGGGCGCAGAACATCCGGCTGCTCTTCATTCAACCAACACGCGAAGCGCCAGGTCAGACGACGAAGACGAATTTGATGAGGGCGTACGACCTGCCTTCTCCCGCCACAACAGCGATGTCTCGCTTGCATCTCGCGCCCTGTCGATGGAGGAAGGACATCTCCATCGTCTGGGTCAGCGGATGCGCCRGTCGGTAGTCGATTCTCCAGTTGCTGCCGTCGAAGACACCCATTCGGCAAAGATGGAGGAGGAAGCACGAATGGCGGCGTTGAAGGAAAAGATTGAGGGCATCAGTGGACCTGAGTTGAAGACGCTGGTCGAGCACGATGGCTGGGACCACGCGCTTGGGCAGATAGGAGCCAATCTGAACGATTTGCGGACACTGCAGGAGGAGGACCCGCTGGCTTGGGAACAGTTCAAGGATTCGCAGCTCAAGGCTCGGATGAACCTCTCGCAGGATACCGATACCGAGACGGCCAAGTGATGGATATAACGTGGGGGTGTAAACTAAACATTTGTATATATTGATATGAAATAATGAGACCATGTTTGTGAGACGAGACACCCGACCTAACACACCATTCATAATGTGCACACAAGGTGGAGAGGAAGTGATAGAGAAATGGGAGGACAGCATTGGTCATTCACGCATTCCAAAACTACATTGTCCGCTTTTGCCGTCTCCGCGCTTTCCACGCCATAAGTATCATAGAGGTTGTGAGACCGTGAAGGACCGACCAACGCCGAGCTGAAGAGTATGCCCCAATCAAGCAAGAAGAGCCTGGATCTTCTTCTGCACATTCTCTTGGCGTTGAGCGTGCGTGAGTTTCTTCTGCTTGAACTTGAGCGACTCTGCCTTCCAGTAGTCCTTGCTCTTCTTCTCGCCAGCGTTCTCATCCTTCTTGAATGGGTCCTCACGGATCTGCTTGTGCGCGTCCTGGTAGAGCTCCTCAAGACCGTCGGCCTCAATCTCGTCGTCGGTGTAGCCGCTGAACTGGGACTTGTAGCGCTCCTCATCGTCGTCGGCGAGAGTCTCCATGTACTCGGCAACGTGGCCGCCGAAGATGTACTTGCGGAGAGTCTCGGCGTCGAGCTCCTTGGTCTCCATGTCGTAACCGGGGAAACGCTTCTCGGAGTGAGGGATGTAGAGACCACCGTCGGATGCACCCTTCATAGCGCCGAAGACACGGGCACCGGTGCTGGTGCGCGTAAGACCAACATCGAGGTACGCCTTGAATGGGCGGCGGGTCTCGCCATCGACTTCGGTGGGCTCGGTAACGGTGAACTCGCCGTCAGCCTCCTCCACACCCTCGAATGCCTCGTCAAGCTTGAGCTTGCTGAGCGTGCGGCGGGCAAGCAGAAGACCGGTGCAGTATGCGGCGGCCCAGTTGGTGAGACCGTGGTTGATACCGTAGCGCTTCAGCTCGTGAGCGTAGGCAGCGCAGAAGACCTTGTCGCCGGTGAGCTCGGAGGTAACGATCTGGCAGATGATGTCCTTGTTGGTGAATCGGACGACCAGGCGGTACTTCGGGGCGTTGTACTTGTTCTGCGAGTGGGAGTTGCTGTTAGAGGTGGGGGTTCCTTTCATATCAGCCCTTCTTCACTGGAGACTTGCCTTGGCCTGGGAGATGAGACGCTTGCGCGCATAGTAGTCGGTCTTGCCGGCACGGCGGCGGGCATACTTCACCTGGTAGCGGCTGAAGTACGCGCTGTTCTTGACGAGCTTGGTCTGTGATGGTTGTCAGCGGGCTGGGCAGCGGCGGGGATGTGCTAGAGGACTTACGAAAGGCATCGTGACCCGTTACTCGATTGATGCGAGTACTACATATTCCAGAGTCAGCAAGCTTCAGACCCCAATCCGAAGCATCTTGCAGCGACTCTTCATCGCGGCGAGCGCGGTTGGGGAGGGGTGCACTCACGAGATGTGTGATGGTGTGGACGTGGTGGTCAAGTTTGAAGATCAGAAATTGAGGTTGGTGTTGCCAAGAGTTTCTTCGCGAAGAAAGGCGATTTTAATGCATATGGGTGACATGTGCAACTACCTTACAACTCACCTTGCAGCAACAATGGAAGGAGCATCACGCTCTTTCATCTGACATTCCTGCGAGATCACAGGAGTGAAGCTGCTTTCACACAGGCCTCGGAAGACTCGCGGTGTTTCCGCCAGCTCACCCGTCCTGCTGCGTCCGCGGCCATCTCTTTCGCTCCTCTTGCTCAGGCTCTCACATTCTGACGGAATCACGGGGTTTTCCAATATTCTGCGTGGGCTCCGTCTCTTACCATCGCTCCGAGACGCATCCGTCGCACGCTGCGCATACAACCGTTGGAATTTGGCCAACCTCTCTCCGTTGTGTCAACCACCCCCACCCATTGCACATCAGCACCTCACCGCACTCCACAGTACACGTCAGCGCACTTTACTTCTCAATGGGACCGGCCTCAGCTGCTGTGAAACAGCTCTACCCCAGCCTGCGATTTTCGTTCGAAAAGCATCCCTAGAACCCTTCTGTGACCAAATCAAGCGGTCGTGGCTCGGGCACCCTTTCAGCAAGTCGGAAAGCAGCCCGGGTCATCCTGCAACTCCTCTCCATCCAAGACAGTTTGATACGCTATGGCCTCACTAGCTCTCCGGGGCGGTAGCACCACGGTAGACTTTTCCACGATTGATCAAGCTCGTCAGACTGATTCACATTTCTCCAATCTGATTCTTGAAACACTTGCCAACTGGTTGGGTCCGATTTACCCTTGACCAGTCCGGGTGTTGTCTCAAAGAATTCCTCCATTTTGCCAAAATACGGTGACTCGTTGACCGCCGTTGATCCGTCTTCAACATTTCGGAATCCGCGCCCGTTGGTGGTTCGCAGCAGAGCGGTTTGGTTCATGCCGTGCAATGAGCGCAGATCATGACTTCGCGTCTCCATCTTGTATCGACTTTGCTTGCTGACCATTGGTAGGAAGTGGTTCACAGTGGTTCACGATGGCCGTTGGTATTGGTCTTGAGCAACGGTTAGTGTGGTTCATGAGAAGTTTGTACATTCCGTGAACTTGTCACGTCAATGCCCAACCTGCTCGTACGGCACCAATATCCATGGAGTCGCCGTCCTTGGATTGTCCTTCGTTACCCTCTTCTACAAATTCGCACCATCCTATGCAGGCATTCACTGCGCACCGAGGCATCTTTCACAGTCTTACCTTTTAAAATCGTCCAATATGGCTCGCGCCGACTCATCTCCCAAAGTACGTTCAGCCAGCCGAAGTCAACACGCTTGATGGCGTTGTGCTAATTTTTTAGGCCATCGTCAAGGCTGCCATCCGAAGCAGATGCCATGTCATTGCAAAGCGCTATCCACATCAACGTTTGGAGAGACTGCATGGCAGCAACGTGAAGTGGCTTGTGCTATCCGAGGAGCTATTCGACGAAGTTTGTTCCGAGTGTAGGTACACTCCACGCCATCATTGCGTTCGCGGGCTAACGATTGTCTCGCTAGTCACAATTCAGAAGCTGGACATGGATCGTGCAGAGAAACGGGCACTATTCGATGCAGACTGGGTGCCTCAAGTCACATATGAACTCATCACCAGTGAGTGCCCCAACGGCGGCAAATTTGTCGAATTCGTAGCTGATGCCTATGCAGAGCCTTCGCGGCCTCGCCGCAGACGTTCGCAGCAGGAGATGGCAAATGCAGCTGCGCGTACGATCGATAAGGCTCCGCCGTCTATGCCATGCGAGATGACTTGGGAACCAACCAATGCACGCCGAACGTCGGCCCCGGAAGTATCGCCCACAGACAGCACATACTCAAGCAGGTCTTTCCCGGAATCTTTCGACCGCTCCTCGAGATACTGGTCGTCCATCGACAGTTCTGAAGCCGAGTCCGCAGCTGCGGGATATGTTGGACGCCATGACTCTGTCACCTCGACCCTATCTGCAGTATCAGAAGAGTCGACGCCAAAGCCGTCCTCGTCTATTGCGCCGCGCGATAATACTGCAGTTTCGCAGCCGCAATGGTTTGAAACTGTCTTGAATTAGGCAATCTTGCACGATCCCGGCATGACATTCCACGGAGCCTGCACCGCGCAATGAGCCAGCATGTCGTTGCGTTGCATGGCTGCAAGTTGGTCTGACAGCCACGAGTCCACTACGCTACACGCTACGCCTCCACCTGAACGTTCGATGTGATCGCCACGATACTATGGTTCACCGCTTTCAAGGACTGACCATCTCCCAAGATGGTCATGGAACAGGAAATTCGTCCCAGTGACGTTGCGCTTCGTGGGGTGTTAGGGGGTGTTAAGGGATCTTGCTCTCTTTGATTTATTAGTTATGCGTTCAAGCGCGGTCTGCTGGATCTACCAGAATAGTACACAATACAATGTACATTGAATATCAAGTGGCAAATTTGTTGATTTTGGTCGCTTCTGCAAACCCCGCATTGCCCGCTGCGCAGCGTGAAACGTGAGCTGTCGGTTGGCAACGCATCCCGCCTTGCCATGATGATCAAGGAGGAATTGCACCCTGAGAGCCCAGGTAGGGTCTTGCGGCTGTTATTCGCCTCCTCCGCCAGGGAACGCCAATTGTTGTGGTTGTCGGAGGCAACGTGGGATGCGCATCGGTCTGCTGACATCGGGCGGTGGGCAGGATCCTCGGTCTTGAGGGCACATGCGGCGTGTACATGGCTGGGATGAAAGATCCTCCGAAATCGAAGCTTCGGTCGAGCCAGTGAGGATCGCGCTGGGCCGGGCTCCGTCATGACGACGGATGGCGCCGCGGCATGGTGACATGAAAGGATGGACGGCGCATGAGGCTGCATACCGCAACGGCTGAGTTCGGAGATGAGTGTACAGTGGTTGCTATAATCTCCCACTTCTCCCCGCCCACTCGAGCTGCTGCAGTCTGTCCGTTTTGACAGAAAAGCCTCGTTGCGCCAGAGATTGTCCATTATTGTTATCAGAGAAGTTCCTAGAACCTCGAAAGCAGACCCACTCACGCGAGGGTTTCAAAATTTAATTATTGTCCGGCCGTGACGCTTTGAAATATCATCGATCACGCACTTCCGCTCCATCATCGCATCGCCTCCACAGTATCCAACTCCAGCTAGGACTTTCGTATTCCCAAGTATCAGTCGGCGTCCGAAAGAATCCACCATCCATCTGCACCGTCCGCCCAAGACGGAGCCAAGAGACCCACATTTGCATATCTAGTGGAACCGCGACTCTTTCACCGTTTTGACAAACAAATCCTCAGGCCGCTTGATCCGCCACGGCGTCCATCCCATTGAAGACAGACCATCGTTACTCCATCAGGAACAGTCCTTGCATCTCGAATTCCAGATTGGTCTCTTCCTCTCGAGCTATGCCATCGCCACGATCCTCGCCTGCAATGCGTCCAGCATCTCCACTATCTTGTAAGGCCACCAACTTTGAGAACCTTCAGCCTTCATCGCAAAGGAACATGCATTCCTGGACGGGTAGCAATCACCGCCGGCCCCAAGGACACACCCTTCATCTGCCATCGCTACCTCGTTTCCATCCGGCCAACTTCCCCTCAGCACACAACAGCACGCAGTCCACCCCGGACGGTGCATCATCGACATCTTCACCACAGCCCCCAATGTCTCCAAGGTCCCATCAGCGAATGTACAACGACGTGCAGAAGCAGCTCTACTTCAATCAAAGAGAGAACCTCTCCGCTCGCGTTACCTCCTCTGATCAAGTTGCCAAGCCTATCAGTCCTCGTCTTCATCCTCTTGGGAGCCCCGGACCAGTGACACCGCTCGAGCTAGGAGGGGATGAAGGCTACCTCGTAGGAGGTGCCCGTAGCGTGGCAAATAGCACCACAACGTCGGAGGAACTCGTGGAAACCTTGATCCGGCAAGAAGCCAGAAGGCATCGAACTTTGAGTCCGAAGAGAGGCACATGACCTATGTACGGAATGCGATGGCCTGTTCCGTAAAGAAGCATGATTTTAACGACTTACGCAAAATGGCATGAAAGATGGAGTGGAAAGTCAGGACTGCGAGGCCTGGGCACGAATGTTGGGACCGACTACTGCTCTGCGACTAGAGCCGGAGGACTGCATATCACAGCAGCTTGCTTGACTCTGCGATGGAAGGACAGATGACCGCAAGGCATGAGGCATTCCTTGTCAGGATTCTTTAGACCCAAGCAGGCCAGTGAAAGTCGCCACATGTTAGTTTAGGGAATTCCATTCTAACAATTTGAACTTGCATCCGAAACCCTACCTATTTATTCATCACTCTTATAGCTGCTGTAAGGCTTGGTCTGTTCTGACAAAATTAGCGAAGCACCCAGCTTGGCACCAGAACGGTATGACTGCTTGTGGAATGGTAGCACTTCCTTCGTTCGTCCTCAGTGAATTCCATGGCTCTATATTTGGCGTGTGGTGTGGTGTTGTTTCTGCCGCGAGATCCGCCAACGATCATGCATAAGGTAGTGCTGAGCRAGGCGGTAGAAAAGTGGTCGCTCACTGCTCCAGACACGTTCCAGATACGATCACATTGCATCGCTTTGATCATTGAAGTCATGTATGGCTAAAAGATTGAAGCAGAAGGGTAACTCCAGTGTAAATACCTAGCCCTAGGGGCCGGGATTAGAATAATGATTACGTGAGATGATGCCTTTACAACCGCTGCGCTTTTTCAACCAACTTTTGGTTCCACGACACACGACAAATATCCCTGCGATGGGTCCGCAAATCATCCAGCACCCTCTTACCCGTGCAGATGGCTCAACGGCATTCTCGAGCGAACTCTACACTGTACTTGCCGGCGTCAATGGCCCTGTGGAAGTGCAACGTCGAGACGAGCTTCCAGAAGAAGCAGCCATCGAAGTGAACCTGCGGCCGGCCTCGGGAGTGGGAGGACCAAGAGAGCGCTGGTTGGAAAACGTGTTGCAGTCTGCGCTGAAAAGCATTCTACTTGTACACATGCACCCCCGGACGCTCATTCAAGTTACGCTTCAGATCACCAAAGAGCCGGCGGTGAAGTTTCAAAGAACGACTTCCGACATTGCCATGCTACCGACTCTCCTCAATGCCGCATTCAGCGCTCTCGTTGATGGTGCTCTTCCACTGGCATCCACCATCAGTACGTTTCTCGCTGTTGTTGCAGAAGATGGCACCGTCGTCTTGAGCCCTCAAGAAGAGCAGATCATCGGAAGCAAGAGCATTCACGCGATGGCGTTTGATCACCATGGTGCCCAGATATTGGATGAGTCATCGGGCGAGTTCACCACGGGCATATGGGGAACAGTCTTTGAGACCACGAAACAAGCCTGTGCTGCGGCCATTTCACGGACGGGCGACGAAGCAATGTCTAATGCGGATGTGGAGGAAGTAACATGGCTGCGGCAGAAATTGGAGCAAGAGGCAAGGCTTGCAGATGCGTGGCGGGAGTCGACATGAGAATGGTTCAGACCCCGCACAAGGGTTTATACAGTGATGCGGATGTGCATAAGGTACCATCGCATGGAGTCCCCAAGGTCGAGCCAATCTGCTCTACGGCACAGGATCGGCTGAAAGAGGAAGCAGCAGCCGCAACGGGCTTTCGCTTGGGTTGCAGAGACCGCCATGATGGCTCTTGCCCCACGTTCGTGCCGCAGCTACCTTAGTACGGGAAGCATAGTAGGTGCCACAAGGTGAAGCCGAATGGATGCYGGAAGGAACGTTTAAGACGAGGAGCAGGGAGATGTATGGATCAAGCTCTTGATCATAGCGTCTCTGCAAAGGCACCCGATCATGCCGAAAGTAGATCCCTCTGTCTCCAACATCTGGCGCGCATATTACCTGCTTSATCATCAAGCTGAATGTACGCCGTCGTCAAGATCGGAGTCATCGCCAAAGACCGATTGTCCCATTTTGATGTCAATGGGGCATTGATTAGTTGGCAGGTACGGAAATAAAACTGGAAGGCGCGACCGTGACCCTTCATGTTCCTCCTTCCCATTCCTACACCCCAATCTCCAGATTCTCTCTTCATTACCTCCACTGGATTCTCTTGCCACGACAAGCATTTTCTCCAATCTCTCGCCGGCCGATTTCGAACATGGTCGGCTCCGGCAGGACCAACGCGTCCATACAAGCCTATCTCACCCCGATAGCTTCGCCAGTGAAGCCCAGCCCGACACCAACCACAACAGCACCCCTTGGCGATGGTTTCACGGTAGAAGAAGTGTACGAAGCACTTCGTCCTCGGCCTGCCGAAGCATGGCAGCCTGCCGAGGACTACGTGGACTGCGAAATCAGTGACCTCTATGCCGGACCTCGTGCCGTAAGCTTCATGGGTAGAGTCGCAAACATCTACGACTCCGCGAACACGCCGAAGACGCCTCGCTCTGCGAAAGGCTGCATCAAGCTGTGCGTCAAGGATAGTCGCAGCGCAATCACGGTACAATGCTCTGCTCTGCACAGCTTCGACGTGTTGCTAACATCTAAAGGTCCGTCTCTGGTACGCAAGTCAAGTTCCTCGGATTCACCTTGGCAATGCCGTCTCTATATGGACCAACCATAGTAGGTATCATCCAAAAATCCCAATTGACATGCGGTAGCTGAGCTTTCTTCCAGTCAGCAATGGGGAGAGTGATGCATTGTCGAGTGCGAGCGCACCGCTGTTCGCTTCCATGTTTCCAGAGCGTGACCGGAACTGCCACATCATGATTCACGAGAATAGCGACGACGGTCGGTATCGAACACCATTGGGCTACACTGAAGGCGTCCCCTTGGACGGACTCATGACTCTCCAGAACTTCATCGATGGCGGGTATGATGTTACCGATGCGAAGATTCTGGTTGTCGTCAAATCAATTGGATCGAAAAAGAAGAGTACGCCACTTCGCTCCATGTCGGCTTGTCCTGTCTGGCACTCGCTGACACTACTGTGCAGTCACTCGGAAAGACGAGTCGGTAACAGAGAGTATCAACGTCCAGGTTCACGATGACACGGCAGAAGCCACGCTCGGCCTTTGGGGCACCGCAGCTTTTTCCCCGTGCGGATTCAGTGTTGCAAAAGACGCCGGCCGTGCAGAAACAGAAGGGTGGCCTGCACGGCAAAGCTGGCGGGCTGGAGAAACGGTGCTCCTCATCCAAGCGCCAGGCTGGAAGATAGGACGAACGGTAAAGTTTGAACTTGATGCGGTGACGGATATGGCGCTGATTAGTGAAGACGTATCTCAACATGACCGCCGCAACCGTTGTTGACCTTGATCCCCACATCCCCGACGCAGACTGGCTTCGAAGCTGGTCTAGAAGACAAACCGTCAGAGAGGCCATCAATCCTCCCTTCCCAGCCGACGTGTTTGACCCACACCKGGCGAAAACAGGCCCAGTACGCTGCCTGTTTACCATTGCGGAGCTGGACGAGTTTGCACGATGTGCCCCGGGCGAAACTTTTCAAGGGTACCTCAGTCTACTGATCTTGGAGTTTAGACTACTGGACTGCTACAGACGCAACATGTTGCTGTCAGGGGAATGCTGCAGCATCCCGATATATGCCAATGCCACGCAAGCGAAATGCAAAGGTTGTGACAAGGAAATCCCGCTACGATTGAGTCCTCGCATTGTCGGTCAAGTCATTGATGAGACGGCGGTCATTGCCACCGGAAAGCTGCTCTTCTCCGACGATGCGTGGCGGGATCTGCTGGGTCGAGGGCCAGAGGACATTCTGAGGCTCGGCTACGATGAAGTCAAATACCTCTCCGATCGACTACTTTTCAGCAGAATCACGGTGCTATTTGGGTGGACTGGAGACGAGAGCAAGGCAGGGGGGAGGATCTGTGTCTTTGGAATCCGCAGCTGAGGATGTGTCGTGATGGCAGTTTGCTGTGTGTATGCCTTTACTCCTTAGACGAGCCTGGCTGAATGTAAAGAAGTCGACCTGAGTGCTTTGCTGTTGTGATTGTGTACTGTGCTTCGCGAGAATGTTACCAAGGATCGCGGTAGAATGAACGATCGATACGTGTGTAGGATGTATAAGTCTTGCGAGTGGGACATGACGGATGTATGTGTTCACGATCGGCTCGGCTTCCTGCGTCTTTCGAAGCTAAGGTGCCGGCATAAACAACAAAGCCTTCACAGCAACGCGCCAACGCCCCACTCCACCGCACCCATTACTACTTCTACGCGATACACCCTCGGATCACGCGATCGCGCGACAAAACTTCCCGCTGTGAGAATACCGCATGTATGCGACAATCTCGTGCCGATCGCACTTGGAAGTACGCGACATTGCCTCGCGCCTTCCACTGACGACGCGAACACGACTGCGAATCACCCGCGCGACATCGACTCAAAAAGCATGTCAATTGTGCTGACACGCTTATCGCTGGAACAAGTTGGCATGAACGGAGGCGGTGCGCAGAAGCGGCGTAGTGCGCGCCTGTCGCAAGAAGGGGACGGGGAGAATGAACCAGCTACGAAGAAGATCAAGTCCAACGGCAAAACGGCGAATGCAGTGACGGCAAAGCAGCAGGATGGGGAGAGCAAAGTGGCAGGCAGGAAGAAGAAATCACTCTACGAAGAAGAAGTCGACGATTTCGCGTTTTCCAAGAAAAGGAAGAATAAGGATTCCAAGCAACCCACAGTCCGGAACTCGATTGATGAGCCACCAGTGGCGGCTGCTGCGCCTGCTCCTATCACAGCTCCGAGCAATGCATTGGCCCATCCACCAGTGCTGGAGCCAATGCCGGCCCCAAAACCCGGATCGAGGAAGACAAGGAAGAGGTTGCCGGAGAGCCCAGAGCGTGAGGTCTCGGGCAACACAGTACGCCGTAGTAAGCGTCTATCAACCGAAAAGGATCCCGAGAACTACGCCTCACCACAACGGTCAGCTCATGCGCAGTCGCACGCAAACGTGGACCGGTCACCAAGCCCCGCACGAGTTGTCCCGTTGAATGTGGAAAAGACGCGGGCGCAGCGTGCCGAGGAGCAAGCAGACGATGGAAAAATAATGACCATCTCGCTCGCGTTCGCTGACACTCCGGTCATTCGACGAAATAGAGAGATGAGAAAGGCCAGCAAAGATAGCCATAGGCGCAGCAGTGCTGGCATGAGAGGGAAAAGGGCGAGCAGCGTGATTGATGAAGGCCGAGGGCATGGTGAGTTCATCAATTCCTACCCCAAAGTGATCTCTAACGTGATGCCCTCGCACTCAGAGGCGTCTGATATCTCGATGTATGCAATTGCGGCGCAGTCGACGGATTCGACGGAGCATGGCAGGATCCATTCGACCTTGGTCGAAAATGGCTCGCCAAGGCACGACTTTGCGGATGGCCATGTTCGACTGTTTTCGAAGGAAGTTTTTGCTGATCAATCCGTCTCCAATCTAGCGTTGCCTCACTCAGAAGTTCCTGCACCAGAATTCTTCAAGCATATTTCTGCAGATCTTACAGAGCCGCGCCGAATGCGCTGCTTGCTCGGTTGGTGCGGGACAAGATGTCTGCCTGCCAAACCAGATGCCCCGAAGACAAGTTCACCGGCCGCAAGCTTGGAGTTTCAGGCGTTACAAGCAGGTGAGTCAGTTCGATGAATGAAGGGGGGCTTTCAGCCACTGACAGCCCAATAGCTCGTGTTATACAAGAAGAATTGTCTCTAGAGTTGGTATCAAACGGCACACTGAGCGACTGGTTTTCGAGGGATGAGATCACCGCGCCTCGAATTCCCATACGGAAGAAAGCCAATCCAAGGAATATTGCGAATGCAATCAAGGCCAAAGAATTAGAGAGAGAACTCGAAAGGTAGCTACTATGCCACGGTTGAAGTTTGCAGCACATGGCTAATGGAGTTTGAACAGACTCAAGACGCAACGAGCCGAGTGGGACGAAGTCGTACAATCAACGTCCTCAATGTCAATATCAGACGGCACMCAAAAGCTACCCGAAGCTGGCGACATTTCTCCTCTTCAGCCCGAGCTTCTAAGTAGCCGGCAAAGGGCCATATTCGAAGGACTAGATCCAACGGCCAACAATTCCGAGACCGACCCACAGAGGATTCAACAGAGGCTGCGGATAATCTCAGACGATCTCGAGTTTGCGGTCGATATGTTCGCTCACGGCGTGCACGCCTTGAGCACGACCCGCGAGACTGCTGAGCGTGCTGCTGAGAAGTCGCTGACAGACGCAGCGCATGCACTTGAGGAGCGAGAAAAGCAACGCGCAGCCAGTGGGAATGATCTCGACCAGATGAACTCGCTCAGGGKATTGGCGAGGGTCTTGAATTCACAGCAGAAACGAAGATGAATGATGGGAAGTGAACATCAGCCCTAACTTTCAGCTTCTTCACGACCAATGATACCTTTGACGTTTGTGCCTGACCCGCTCGCTCTCAAAACCCTTTGTAGGAAGATCATCAGGTCTCGTAACAGGAAACATAATCTGCAGAGATTCGTGGGCCCCAAAACGCCAGATGTTGTGCAAATCTGTCGCGGACGGCCCAGAACGATACACCACGTGTCAAACGATTACAACATATTCTCGAGCTCACGGCTCTCACGAAATCGGCTGTCTCACAGCTTATTGTCCCCAACGCTTGTCGCTTCGCYCCAAAGACATCATCTTGACCTTGCTCGAGGTGGCAAAATGATGTAGACAATCAACCAGGCTTTGGAAAGGCCGAGCATCTGCACGGTCTCTGGTCCATTGAGTGTGTTGAGAAATGTTGAAAACTCATCTTTGAAGGTGTGTATACAGTATACCTCACTTTTCGTACAGTCCGACTCCTGTGGGAGATTCCGATCTGCTCTTTGCCGACAACGTTGGACCGAACCATGGCACGTGTTATCTATTTTCAGATATTCCGATTCCACGCCTCCAGTACCTACTCACGGGAGCATTGCATACGCGTAAAAGCGCGGCTTAGCATTTCTTGTTGCTGTTGCGACAGTTCGCGGCCAAGAAACAATGTCCGATCACGAGCCATTTGTAGAGACGATGCTCGTCATGCCAGACCGCCTATGATTGGTGCTTGAACTGCGATATCACGAAAAGGTGGTAGGGAGCAACGAGTGATCCGTGAGCAATCTCCGCGAAAGAAGCTCCTTTTGCGTCAACGAATGACACGATCCACTACGATCAAGCACCAACCGCTTTCCGATGCGGACCCGTTCAGTTCCCGTAGTGGCCGCCGCGCTGCGCCAGATGCGGCAAATACACGGTCCGCATCCTCGAAGCATGCGCAAAGGCTCTTTAGCAAGAATGGTACGGCGTGCTCCGGACGGAACAATGGAGAAAGGGTGGAAGTTGTAAAACATGTAGATGATTCATAAAACCCCGCCGAAAGTCATGAACTACCTCATGTTTCGGGTTACTTCATCCTTCGATCGGTCAAGGCAATGTGGAGGTTGAACAAACTCACGCCGCACGCACCTCCCCTTGCTCTCACACGCATTGTCCAGCTTCATTTCGCACAAGCGCGGGACCACTCAACGGCCATCGCTAGACAAGCCGTCACCACCGAGCTGCGGAAGCGCTGTACCCTGATGAACATCAATCTTTTAGCCTGGCTACCTTAATCTTCCTTTCCTCATGTTCGCTATGGACTTGCTGCTCTCAACCTAACACTTTTGGACCTCTGAGACGGTGTTGTGCAGCTGTGCAGGTGAGAGAACTGCCAATTGCCCGACACTCGCTTTGTATAGGCAAGCGACCACGAATCTGGAACGGGATCTCGGATGATTGGATGCCGCGGATGATACATGGACGGAATCCGACGAGGCATGCTACGATTATACACAGAAAGGACTGTCGAGGTTGAATTACATTCCAAACATGGCGYTAGCTGCAGCACTCTCAGCAACTGGCACGCGGCCGGCCAGCTTTCTCCCAACAATTACATGCTCAAGTTGTGCCGCCGAGATCGAAATCGCAGCTATGGGCGAGCACATTTGCGCATCAACCGTTGCAGAACCCACTGAGCGAAGGAGTCGTGCTAGCAGTATGAGCAACCCATTCAGGCTGAGAAAGTATGGCGCAGCTGATGAGAGCGCGAGTGCATCCTCGGCCCCGTCAGAGACCGCTGGTGTGCACAGTGGATCCACGAGACCGCCACGGATTGCGCTGCCCAAGATCAACTCAGATGCCGCGAATCGAGCATTTCTAGCACCCAGGAAGACTGGACCCCGAACTCCGATAACACCAGCAGTCAGTGGTCATTCTGGGAGCAGTGATGAGAGGCCTCGATTGTCCAGGAGCACAACAACCCCGATGCCACGACTGCACGACCCGCGGCCTCCCAGTCCAGAACTGACGGCGAATCTGGATTCTGCGTTTCCTCGTTTCCCAACGCAAGCGGCTGTCAGTGGTCGGTCAACCCCAAGCAATGGACGTGTGACTCCCATTGGAAGTGATCGTGCGCCATCCCGCGCCCAAACTCTGGAACCGGAGTCACTGAATATGGGGCCGAAAAGTCCAGGATTGGTATCACAGAGATTCGAAACATTAAAGACTGGACCATTCACCGCGCGACGGCAGGGTACTGGGGATTCAAAGGAGGACTCCGCCGGTGTTGGTCATAAGAACCCAAGCCAAGTTGCGACAGAAGAACAACGCGCTCCATCTCCCACAGATCCCAGAGTAATCGAGACCCAAGAAGCGGAGAGAAAGGACCCTCCGCCTCGGCCAGCGCGATTGTCTTACGATCAGCTCTCCCCAGTTCTTCTGGAGCGTTTCAGCGCAGAGCCCGATAATATGTTTCCGCTTCCACCACAATCGCGGCAAGGCGCCGACAGGGATGGTTCATCTCTCGCGCTACTAGACCAATCACATGACTACAGCTCATCCCATACTCTGTCAACTGCGCGCGAAGAAAGTGTGCTGAGGCTCCCAGAGAGGAAAGCCTCACTGTCCACCGCCGACACGCCGCCGACCTCGACAAGTCCTCCATCTGGCACAGTGCTCCCGAAACGAAGCTCGAGTCGAGTAGGCACACGAATGGATTACCGGATGCAGAATGCACCACCAGTTCCACGCCCTGTTCAGCAGCATCGAAACTACAGCYCTCACACCCATTCAGAGAGCGGTTCCTCCACCATGTCGAGTGCAAACACGTATAGCAGCGGGCACAGTCCAATCAGCAGCGCAGCAAGCAGTCTCGACCATTTTAGTCCGCTGAGCATGGCCGCAACCAGCCACGAAGAGCTTGAGCAGATGCGACCAGTAGGTCTGAGTGTCCGTGGTCCACAAGAACCCGGATTACGCGCTGAATTGCCTCCCCATCGGTCCCCGCCCAGGAAGTTCAGAAGACCCTCTGTTGATACCTCGCAGAAGGTTGACAAAAAGTTCGCATCCCCTCTTGAATCGCCAATGKATCCCGCGCTACGGCTAGGCGCGCCATACGAACCTTGGGAGCCAGTCACGCCAGACTCTGCAACGAGTGGCATTCGCGCCAATCATCAATTTATATCGTCGACGGACTTACCCATACCCAACCCCACCATCCCTTCGCTACCAGCATATGCCACAAGTCCGAGAAGTGCATCTCCTTTAAGCCCACGAGCTGTCGACGACCAGCAGCGTCCATCACGGCCGACTCCCGTAAAGCCCGCGTGTAGAGGCTGCGGATTGGTCATCGAGGGAAAGTCGGTCAAAGCAGCAGATGGGCGTCTGACCGGGCGTTGGCATAAGTCTTGTTTTGTTTGCAGAACCTGCGAACAACCGTTCGCAACAGCGGAGTTCTACGTGATTAATGACAATGCCTACTGCGAGCATCATTACCACGAAAAAAACGGTTCCCTATGTAACGGATGTCATCGTGGTATTGAAGGCCAATACCTCGAGACAACAAGCACCACGCGGTGGGGGAACAGTGAGAAGAAGTTTCACCCTCGCTGCTTTACCTGTTCCACGTGCCATGAGGTACTCTCCGAGGACTACTTCGAATTGGGCGGCAAAGTCCTCTGTGAACGTCACGCAATGGCGGTGATGAGACAACAACAACTACGCATGGGCCCTCGAATGGATAAGAGGAACATATACGCGGAGCGACGGACCACCAGGCTCATCAATCCTATGAGGGCGTAGAACGGGGATTTCTTGGTTCACAGGTGACATCTTGCGAGATGCATCAACAGGCACGTTCGCTCATCCACTTGATTTCATCTTTGTCGCGACTCAGCGCTGAAAGTGCCATGGCTGGCAGACCCTTTGAACTTTGGGGTTCAGAGTACCTAGATTTTCACTTGATACCCTGTTTTACATGTTTGAGATACCCAGGAGGTTGGCTCAAAGGAGCACATCTTCTTAATGTATATAAGGACCACAAACGAGCAATCTGACGAAGTAGTCGCATTCATTCTTTCTCCACGAGCAGAAGCAGATTGCTACCGAGCCCGCAATGCGTTCAAGCATGTAGGTATTCTCGACAAGCTATGAGCTCTCACCCATTTATGAACAACCCTTTCTTTGGGCGTWTCCCCAAAGGGCAGTCTACGAGTATGGACCGACTGAACTTGATTGTTCAGTCTCCAGAAGGTTTAACTCAAGTCAAAGGCCTCCAGGGCTATACCGACGCGGCTTTTAGACTTTCTGACGCAAGCACCCCGGCTGCGACTGCTGGGGTGCACGAGAACCGGAGGAACCACTTGCCCGGGGCAGAGGTGAGCAACTAGGATGGGCGCACAGAAGCAATGACGGATCGTGCCACCCGCGTTGGAACTGGTCGCATTCTGAAATGCAGAAGAAGCAGCGAGAGTGTATGGAGGAAGGTTTTTGTATGGCTTGCACACGGGTCGTCTGATCCACTTCATATCAAGCCCTCTGCAGGTCATATCTGATGATGGAAACCTGGAAGGCAAAGGCATGCAAAGGCAAAGGAGCCCAGGATGCCATCGAAGCGACTGGCAGTGATCAACACAATGAGGATGTGCTATTGAATAGGAGATCAGAATGTGTCGTTGAAGGCGCTGCTCTCCAAGCGAACGCACTCATCCGGCCGACCTGGCTTGGTGAGTGCGGCGATTATTGTGGTTGTGTGAAACGGCATGGAGAGGACAAGGCGGTTTTGTAGTCGCACCGATCCCAGCAGAGCGGCAGTCTCTCGGGTCTGCTAAAAGCAGCAATGTCTCAGACAGACTCGATCAAGGTGGCCCACCGCTGCCGTGCGAGGCGTTGGACTCGACACAGCGTGTGCGTTCGCCATGGCAGCGGCCAGCATGGCAAGCGTCCATCAAAAATCCGGTAGAGGCAGATATTTTTACATATTTTCCTCCCAAAAATACGTTTGAAGAGAGAACAATGGGTGCACAGCGGCGATGTTTCGCAAGTGGATTGCCCGGCTAAACGCCACCAGCTCGTCAAGCAAATCACCGGGGCTGGGTTCGCGGCACAGAAACGGTATGGCCCACTTACAGGTCGCCAGCAAGCAGGCAAGCAGGGTTCGCACCAGGCGCCCCTTCCGTCCTCTGCGACTGCAATAATTATTACCACTGAGACTGCCAGTAAAAGGTGCACCTGTTGTTTTCTCTTGCCTGAGCCCGGCGTTCTTTCCCGCGCTGTCGCCACCACTCGGTGAAATCACTGTCGCGCACCGCCCCTCCGTGTGCAGCCCTCTCCGCTCAGTCAGCTGCTCGTCTTCAAACCAATCCATCGCCTACCCTCGTCCTCGTCCTGCACTGTTCGGTGCATTGGCTGGAGCCGTTTAGGTTGTCGGCGGCGTCGATCTACTCCACAGCTTCCGAAGTTATTCGCCGCCTTGGATTCCGGAGCCAATCCGAACTCCCTGCGCCGCGAAACCAACACACCTCACCTCTCCCGCCCGCTGGCCAACCACCGGCATAGCTTTCAGCATCGCTGCCGCTGCGTTCGAGTGCCGCCCGGCGACCACCACGATAACCCGTCGCCCGCCCTGTGACGCCTCCCCGGCCGACCTCACTCGCTCCGACCATCGCGCCATCGATACTACCACCACCTCCACCGGCGGCTCACCCACCTCGCGCCACTCCGCCGCAGTACTGCGCCGCGGGAAGTGAGGCAATCACACTCGCGTCGGCCGACCCTCTGACCCTGGCCTTACACAGCACTGGTGAGTTATGCATGCGCTGGGTCTGACCGCTCCCCACTTTCACAAGGACGATGTGCAGGCTATGCGACCATGGCCAGCAGCGCTGCATGATCTTCATCGCGAACTGACCAATCTGCACGTTGTATAACTCAATCACTGCGACGACGTGTACCTGCATGAGGATCACATGTTGGAAGTTGGGCCGGTGGCTGGCAATCGCGCACCTCACGTGGGACGTGTCACTCTCTAGCATTGACTAACGCCCTTTACAGCGACTGCCTTTTGCCTCTACACGCACCTCCGGATCCCGACTCAAGCCCCACGCGGCCTCTTCTCGACCAACCTAATCAACAGCAGCGCTCTGCGTTGCGCATTCAGTCGCAAAGATGGGTTGCGGGCAGAGTTCCGAGTCCAAAGAGGGCAAGCAGCGAAATGAGGAAATCGAGAACCAGCTGAAGAGGGACAAGATGAATCTGCGCAATGAGATCAAGATGCTGCTGCTCGGTGCTGGAGAATCGGGGAAGTCGACCATTCTGAAGCAGATGAAGCTCATTCATGAGGGAGGATATTCGCGAGACGAACGTGAGAGCTTTCGGGAGATCATATTCTCCAACACGGTGCAATCCATGCGTGTGATTCTCGAAGCCATGGAAAGCTTAGAGCTACCTCTGGACGACCAACGCGCAGAATATCACGTGCAGACAATCTTCATGCAGCCCGCGCAGATCGAAGGCGACGTGTTGCCTCCAGAAGTCGGCCAGGCCATCAAGACCTTGTGGGCAGACGCCGGCGTCCAAGCCGCTTTCCAGAGAAGTCGGGAGTACCAGCTCAATGACAGCGCCAAGTACTACTTCGACAGCGTCGATACCATCGCATCGCCTACCTACATCCCATCCGACGCCGACGTATTGCGCTCGCGTGTAAAGACCACTGGAATCACGGAAACGACCTTCATCATCGGTGACCTCACGTACCGTATGTTCGACGTCGGCGGTCAGCGCTCGGAGYGGAAAAAGTGGATACACTGTTTCGAGAATGTGACGACAATACTCTTCCTGGTTGCCATCTYAGAGTACGATCAGTTACTATTCGAAGACGAGACAGTCAATCGAATGCAGGAAGCACTCACCCTGTTCGATTCCATCTGCAACAGTCGTTGGTTCACCAAGACCAGCATCATCCTGTTCCTGAACAAGATCGACCGATTCAAGGAGAAGCTCCCGGTGTCACCAATGAAGAACTACTTCCCCGACTACGAAGGCGGCCAGGACTATGGCGCAGCATGCGATTATATCCTAAATCGATTCGTCTCGTAAGTAGACCAATGCTGTCCAGGTATTTGCATCACTGACACATCACAGGCTCAACCAGCATCCCACCAAGCAAATATACACCCACTTCACTTGCGCAACGGATACCATGCAGATAAGATTCGTCATGGCTGCAGTGAATGACATTATCATTCAGGAGAACTTGCGCATGTGTGGTCTTATTTAGGTGGTCGCCGTGCGCTCCTTTTCTTGGCGCCAGGATCGGTGTAGCATATGGGCGCGTGATCGCGACAGCACACTGAGGTGTTGATTGATTCTTTCTTTGCCAGCCCCGGATTTGGGCAAAAGCGAGAAAGTGACGATATGGATAGCATGACCACACGACCCACCCTGGCTGGACCCCCCTTCCATCAGATATTCTGCGATGTGGGTGCGGTTGCTTTTTTGCAAGGCGTTTAAGATTACCCTAGTTTCTCTTTTATGGTATTCAGATCGGAGATGGCTATAGCTTACTGCCGTAGGCCGTCTCTTCTTCAGACTTCCATGTATGTCGTGGTGTCGACGCTGTGAAAGTACAATTGGCGCTGTGATTTTTAGGCCCCAGGTTCTGAACCTGCTCTCGACACGCGCGTCTCCTTCACTTTAATCAACACTCACCTCCACAGACGTAGAACAACAAAAGCGTCGAAATGTATTCCAAGCTCTAGTGAGTACAAGTCGGTCTGGGTTCGATCACGATGCCTACACGGCATGAGAAAATCAGTACGTGTGACGGATGCTCGAATGGAGGTGATGATTCCGCGCAAAATATTCTTCACGCTCTCCTATACTAATGCTATCCGCTTTCCTACGCTAAGTTCGCGAGACTGAGTCCCGCCCACGACCGTTTTCAGGTTGCAGATTGGAATACACTCCGCGGAAAACATGCCCTTCCCAATTTAAGTCGTCATCTCCTGCTACGTGCTCGACGACAGGAAACGGAGCAATCGAACGCCCTGGGCGTGAGAAGTAGACCCTTCAAAGGAGCGAGGTTTTCGTAATCGGCCGTGAGAAATATGCACAAGACAGCTCTAGCTAGATACCGCACAGCGGAATGTGTTGGAGCTGTCTTTCCTAACGAATGTTCGATGCTCCTCCCATTGCAGATCCAARCCTGGGTGACCGCATATTATCAGCATGATCAATGGAATCCATGTCCTGCCTAAAATGCCAGTGTCTTGCGCTTCTCAGCATGAGAGAGCACGCCCAACATCATCTTCTTGCGATCGTCGCCATAGGCAGATGGAGTTGCAGGAGTCGGAGGCTGTTTCCAGTCCTCGTCGCTGCTAGATGCAGAGCTTAGGGCGAAGTACCCATCTGTTGAAGTAGGGCTTCCACGCTTCTCCTTCATTTCCGAACCGATCGGACTCATCTTTCTGCTGCCACAGCTTGCAAGGGACAACCTATCTTCGCCTGCTTCGCTGGTGGAGAAGTTGCACTCGCGCTCACTCACTGGGCTTCCGCCGGACGAATGAGAAACACCTCGGCGGGTTGTACCGGCACGCATGAGGCTGTCAAGTGCGCGGCGGCGCTGACGAGTCGCAAAATTCTTGCTTCCCTCGTGTTGGCTGGTGGGCGCTGTGGTGAGCTCTTCGAGAGGCGGTGGGCCCCTTGGTTGCCGAACAGGGTGCTCGCCAGCGCGGGCAGCTCCTGGGCCGAATGTGCCAGTCATGGGAGTTGGTGGGAACACTGCACGCTGAGATCCGAATACGGCGGTGGATGATGTCTTTGGACCGTCTGCAACCTTTCCAAATGGGTCAATGGCCAAGGACGATGCCTTCTTGTGGCCACGGCGGAACGCAGTTGCCGAAGGTGGCGGAAGAGGCTCAACATGCTCGAGCGCAGATGGTGGAGTCTGTGATTTCTTCGGCGGCGTGAAAGAGCGCGAGTTCGACGGAGTCAATCTCTCCGCGGGTGGAAGCGAAGCCGCATTGTAGTTCTGAGTAGGCGATTCGTAGCGGGCTGGAGAGAAATGGTTCCCAGAGCTCTGCTGGATAGGAGACACGATCTGCTGACTTTGTTGCATGTTCTGGTCAAAGGCATATGAGTAGCCTTGAATGGCAGGATTGTAGACAAGGTAGACACCTGGCTGACCTGGAACCTCGATGGGAGCCGGCACTTGCTGTTGCTGCTGACCGTAGAAGTTTTGCGGTGCCGAAGAAGTCAGAGGGAGCTGGTTCTGGTGGAATGAACCGCGCTGCATGTTCCCATTAAGGCCCATGTTGCCGGTTGCCGCAGTAATGTTGGCGAGCTGTTGTTGAAGCTGTTGCTGACGCTGGGCTAGGAACAAGCTGGTGACATGCATCTGCTGAAGTACGCTCGGATCCATCTCCTCGGCCTGCTCGTAGACTGGGGGAGGAGCGAGAACCTGCTCGGGCAGAGCGTACATTTGCCGCGCCGCATGCATTGCATGTTGATTTGGGAAATCGAACGTGGAGCCCGTAGCGGTTTGGGGGACGGCCTGGCCACGGCCTCCATAGCTCTGGTCTGACCACGGCGATGCGGAGGGTCCAGAGATGGAGTGATGGGTTTGATGATAAGGAGCGGAAGCCGGAACTCCTGGAGTTTTTGGCTGGGTGCGCAGACCTGCAAGCAGGTGCGAGCGACTGGTGCGAGGCGTCGGATTGTCGACCTGATTCTCGTTGATCGGAGCGACCTTGGGCGGAAGCGCAACGCTCAATCTCTTAGAGTTGATTCGCGATCCGCGGGCCCCGAAGCCAGAGGCAGGGAGGCCAAGAGCGCCGGCTGGAAAGCCATTGCCGTTGTGGTTGTTGTGGTTGTTGAAAGTCATTTGAGCGAGACCACCAGTGTCAATGCTCGTGGAACAGGCGTGAAGTCCTGGAATGCGTGAAATGCTGGAGTCGTAAAGCGTAGAAACGGGCACAAACAGCCGCGGTGGACCGTTAAGTGTGTGAGGTTGGGTGGACTATGTGTCTCAGCGGCGCAGATTAGACGGGCACCTTCCAGAGAGACGTCGTTGTCCAGCACTCGAATTAGACCGCAAGGTCAAAGGACGCGGTGGTTCCGTAAGGTACAGATTACAAGATTACAAAGAAATATAGTTCTTTCGCGCGGCTTCTTGCAACAATGGAATCCAGCTCGCCGCAAATTGCCTCCGTCAGATGAGCTGAAGGAATGCTCTGTCTGGTGTATTTGCCCTTTGCTGGAGGTGGTTCGCAGTCGGAGGAAGGGTAAGGTAGTCCCAGAGCGCAGCAGATTCCAACACAGGCGTGGCAGAGAGGATCCCCAGAGCGCAGCGGCAAGCGGCAAACGGGCTGGACGCGCGGGTCTGATGCCCAATAGATGGACGGCGATGGAGATGAGGGTGTGTGGTGATGCTTCGTGTGTCGAGTTGCGTCTGGCGTTTGCGGTGCGGATGCAGCGGATTAGGACGACGGCTCTGCGGACGGGCGGCTTTCGACAGCGGCGGAAAGAAAAGTGCGGACGGAAGATGCAAGAGCAAGAGCAAGCGCGCGAGTGAACGCTGGGAGGGCGAGAGAGAGAGAGCGGGTGAGGGGGGAGAGAAGGAATGATAGAAGTCGGCGGTGTGTTGGTAGGCAGAAAACAGGAGAGGACTACTGGTGTGGACGAATAGCAGACGCCCGGGCAGGCTGGGCTACAGACCCTGCAAAAGTGCAACCTTGAACCTTTGGACTGCCGCTCCCAAAGCAGCTAGATCAATAGGTATCCATCACTCTGGTGGCTGCTTGGCTCAAATAATGTCTCTTCCTCTCGTACGGTACTTAATAATGATGCGGTCTGCTCCACATATTCGCAGGTCGGAGGCAGGTCGGTTTTGTGTGCCTTCCCCCCATCACCATCACTTCTAGTCGCAACGGGAAAGACAGTATCGTCGCTCCACGTTGCCCACGACTGTCCGCATGTCGATTGCGGCGCACACATTGGTTCGTGCTAACGAAGTGGCGCATCGGCTACCCAGCCTTCTTTGCTGCCACACTCAGATCACGGCGCTTACATCGGCGCACGCGATGCACGTTTCTATCGAATGCTGCAAGAAGGCGACCCTATCGCTGGCATACCACTCTTTCTGCACTGTATGCTGACTCGAATACTGTTTTTCGTGATTGTTTGAACAGGTCACACTGCTTTCATATCTACGAGCAGAAGATGCACGGAAAGTGTTGCAAATTGTCTACTCGGACGGACGTGACAATGCGTCAGCCACAGGATTTTCACTCCTCCTTCGCATCGAGGGATGATGAATCCGCCAACGCGGTAGAAGCGCGCGCACACGCTTTGACAGGTGTGGGCGTGCTCCCCAGCCGATTTACTGCCCCACAATGATCCAAACGCGAGTGGTACACCAATGCATCGCACCGAGCTTATCACTTCCAAATTCCAATGAGCACGACGTCTCACGGACCACGAGCAAGACTCTTTGCCTTCCCATTGTTCGTTTCAACTGCGGCACACCAAGAAAGATGGAACAATGATGGTCAGGTCAGCCTCAACACGGAGCTCTAGCTGTTCGTAAGTTTGCTGTGCACATCAAGAAACCTCTCAAGCACCAGTGCCGATGAGCCATAGGTACTTTTGAGCGTGGCGGTGCGTGATCATTCCTACACCTGCGTCACTGATGATTGCTCAGACATCCTTTATCCAGCTCGCTGGCACTACGCCTTTGCCTGCGCGGGACTCTACCTCCACCCATCCATCACCTTGATCAGGGGCTATTAGCACCATTTTCTCTCCTTCCTCCATGTCGGTCTCACCGGGTCCAGATCCCTGGTATGTATACGAAGCAATAACATGCTTCACCTTCTTGGCACCTCTTCTCGGTGCAACGGCAGGTCCTTGTTTCTTCTTCACACTCGGGGTGTCTGAGCCGGCAAGACTTGTGGTAGATGCCGAAGCAGCCATTGACACTGGTATACCCTCAAGTGATGCTCTGGATGAAGGTGCAGGCGCACTAAAGTCAGCGTAGCTGGAAGGCACAAGTCCCGCATCCGTCGCTGAAGATGCTGGACGCACTTTGATCCAACCGGAACCATCATCGGGCTCAACAAGGAAGACTGTCTCGCCCTCTGCTATTGTGAGTTCGCCCTCGCCATTGGCCTGGTAAGGATAAAGCATCTTGCCTCTCTGCTCATCCGGGGAGTCGCTGCTCGCAATGTACTGGGCAGGAGGAGGCGCCATCACACGAGGCCTTTGTCCTATCTTTGGTGCAGGGGCTGCCGGAGAGCCGTCGTCTACCGATCTGACGGTCATTCCCGATACGCTGCGATTGGCGCTTGCGGCATACCCAGAGCTGAGAGTGTTCATGGAACCAATGGTATCGCTTCGCTGCAGCGAAGGTCCGCCTCCACCGTTGGCATGTCCATTCGAAGACGGGCCGATGGGAGTCGATGCCTGGGCTTGAGCAGCAGCTTGCCGCGTCGCTTTAATGGCCTTCTTCTGCTCCTTGCTCAGCTCWCCAGGGCACTCTGCTGGAACCTTGAGCTCACACTTTGTATGGCAGGTGAATCCGCATTCGTCACAGCTCAATCCTTTGGCGTTCAGTCCCCATAGCCGGTCACCACAGAGGTCGCAGCTCGTGGGAATCTTGTAAGTCTGATTCTTGAAAGTGTGATTGCGTGCTCCAATAGCCACATCGCCCACTCCAGCAAGAATCGTGCTCACCTCCACCTCTGCGGTTATTCTTTTTCGCTCGGCCTCGTGCAATCTATCCTGGTGGACAAATTGAGCTCGAACCACCTCAACTTCGTCTCGTTTATCTTTGCCTTCTCGAATAGCTTGACGAACACGCTTCGCCCCTTCTACTTCTCGCCGCCGTGATTCACACTCGCGATTCAACTCGGCCAAGGACGACTTCGACTTTGTCAAGATGTTCATCAGAAACGTTTTGCTCGCTGTATCCGCAGCCATGACATCGTCGTCCAGCCATACTGGCGAGGGCTCGAAGGCAAAATCTGGAGGGTCCTGCCATTGCGAGGCATTGTGCCGTGCGAACATCATGCTGTCCAACACCGGATTGTTGCGTGGAATTTCTGCAGAGAGATGCTGTAGCAGCTTGATGGAACGATCTAGAGTCTGTGTTTCCATAGACGAGGCTGTTGACCATAGATGGTTGAGTGTGGACGTTCGAGTTTCTGACAAGGACTGAAGCGACTAAAGAAGATGGTCTCGTCAGCACAGATGGACGTTGAGAATTCTATGATGAGATTCAAGCCTTACATTTAACAGCTCGGGAACATATTCGTGGTAGTATCGCTCCTTTTGCTTGTTCGTAACGTTGATTGTGATCAGATACGTATTCTTCGCATTGTGCATCTCTCCCTGCTGCTGCTGGAACGCGCTCTGTGCCTTTTGCTTGCCATGGTCGAAGCTACTCTCTGTCTTCTTCCGTCGATTCTCCACCTCCTGACAGGCGGTATCGTATTTGCCTTTGATCTTCTTCAAATCGGCGTAAGTGCCGTCCCGCTCCTTCTCCAGCTTACTCGCGTATTCAACGTGCTGCTTGCGCAAGTCTTCATATTTCGCAGCCAGGGCTTTGAGAGGCTCTGCCACAGACGAGATCAGCTGGTTCGCAAAGCGATCCTGCTCGGCCGCACGACCTTCTAGGGTGGTGAGTTGGACTGTCCACGTGGTCATTGATGCACTCTCGAGTGAGCCCGGCGTGACGGTCGGAGTGTCGCCAACACTGAGGCTGCTGCTCTTTTTGGACTTTCGCTCAAAGTACTTCTTCGCTAAAGCGCTGAGTTTCTGGCTGTATTCCTTTTCGATGGCACTGCGCTCGCGGTAGAACTGTTGCATGTCATCCAGCCACGCAATACCGCCAGCTACCCAGGCATTGACTGGCTTKAAGCCATCTTTGAGCTCCACCCCAAACGACGGTGCCAGCTCCAATTCTGCCATGACTGTGGCGGGGGGGCTGTAATGAGTGAGGTTGCTCCTGCGTCGGACGCTTCGCCGCGTGGAATGCAGTGGAGTTCCAGTTCCAGTTCCACAGTTCCAAGGTTCCACTAGTGGGGTAGAACTACCAGGGTCCTCGCTCGAGCTTTGTTCATCATGTTCAATGCTTCATCCATCATCACATTGTGTGAACACGCGACAACCTTCAACACCACCACCACAGAGTCACGATCGCACCCGAGTGATACTTTGAGGTCTTTCATTATTCACACATTCTTTCCCAGCAGTCACGCCGCACACGCGCCTTGCCGACCAAACCATGTCGGACGCGAGCAAGCCCACCGCGGCCGAACCACAAATGGACAGCCTGTCGCTCTCCTCTGAGACGCCCGCAAAGACTGTCAACGGTACAGACCCCAGCGCCGCCGTATTTGCTCCACGCCCGAAGATCAACTGGGCCGACGAGGAAGAGACCGCCCCAAACACCGCACCTGACGGCACCACAGGCGCAAAAGCTGCAGACAACGGCTTGGAAAAGGCGCAGACTGATGGCGCCTCGACATGGATGCAGGGCTCCGTGGGTTTGGATGAGCCCGAGTTTGACGTCAATGTGAAGCTTGCCGATCTGCAAGCTAATCCAGACAACCCGCTGTTCTCGGCGAAGACATTCGAAGAGCTCAACCTGTGAGTGAAGCGAACACTCAACAATGGTATCCTCATCAATCTAACCGGTGCACAGCAAACCGGAGCTTTTGCAGGGTCTCCTCGTCCAGATGAATTACACTAAACCGTCCAAAATCCAAGAGCGTGCCCTCCCACTGCTGCTGATGAACCCGGCCCAGAATCTCATCGGACAGTCACAGTCAGGTACTGGCAAGACCGCTGCGTTTGTACTGAACATGCTACAGCGTGTCGACCTCTCCTCACAGAAGCCGCAAGCCATCGTGCTTGCTCCAACTCGCGAACTCGCAAAGCAGATCGCCGGTGTTGCACTGCAGATGGGCTCCATGCTTGAGGTCCAAGGCCTGAAGATCGCCGAGGCTGTTCCCAACCCATCGCAGAGAGGCCAGCAAGTTGAAGGTCAGATTGTTGTTGGCACCCCGGGTACCGTCATGGACATGCTGAGACGGCGTCTCATCGATCCTCGCAACGTCAACATCCTCACACTGGACGAGGCAGACAACATGTTGGACATGCAAGGCATGGGCGACCAGTGCAAGCGGATCAAGACGCAGCTGCCGAAATCCATTCAAATCGTTCTCTTTTCTGCCACCTTCTCTAAGCTAGTCCAAGGCTTTGCCGTCGAGTTCGCACCGAACGCCAACATGCTCTTCCTGGAGGTCGAGAAGCTCACCGTCAAGGGCATCAAGCAAATGTATCTCGACTGTCAGAATGACGAAGAGAAGTACTCGTCGCTCGTCAAATTCTACGGCCTCATGACAATCGCCTCGTCGATCATCTTCGTCAAGCGCCGCGACACTGCAGCAGAGATTGAACGCCGCATGACTACCGAGGGACACAAGGTGGTGTCACTCACTGGCGCACTGGAAGGCGAGGACAGGGATAAGGTCTTTGCTCGCTTCCGTTCCGGCGAAGCTAAAGTGCTCATCACCACAAACGTTCTGGCGCGCGGTATCGATGTGCAGACGGTGACCATGGTCATCAACTACGACATTCCAGAGACTGTCGACCACCAGCCGGATTTCGAGACTTATCTCCACCGTATCGGCCGGACTGGGCGTTTCGGTCGCACTGGCGCTGCCCTCAGCTTCGTGCATGATCGTAGAAGCTGGGAAGGCCTCATGGCCATCTGCAAGCACTTCGGCGTGGAGCCCACGAAGCTGGACACCAGTAATTGGGATGATGTTGAGAAGACGCTCAAGGCAATCATGAAGAACAGTCGCAACGCTGTCGATATGGACTAGGATGGCGGGCGGAGGTCCAATTTGTGGGTTTGAAGCGCTCCATCGAAAGGTGGAACGGAACGTATGGCGTACATGGCGTCAAACAAGCATAGCGAAGGCAGTGATACCCCATAGACGCAGAAGGTCTCAACGAGTGGTCGAGTGAAAATACAACAAATGATCGAATGGAAGTACAGAGCACTAAGTGAGGGCAAAGCGGCCTAAATGTCAAAAGTCAACCATCCTCAAGAACAAAGTGATTGTTCCCCGAAGATAGGTGCAGGGCCACACCATCGACGTAACTCCGATCGGGGAATGCTTGCCACCATTCGAATACTCCAAGTTCATCAGCGTTGGATGAGATTTGCAGCATGATCAACGCTTTGGTATGTGGTGATCGTGAAATGTCAAATGACTCGCGGGAGGAATCGAGGTCCATCTCTTTGTATACGGGCGGGGGGTGGTTGTTCTAGAATAAGGTACCTAAGGTAAGCTCGGCTTCCTCGCTTGAGCCGAGCCGCGTACTGTGCTCCGGGGCAAACTCCCTCTCGACGACCTCACCGCATCGGTTGCGTGCAATCGGCATGCCAGCAGGATGACCCCCGAACTGACGAAACACCTAGTCGACTAGGAGCGTCGCCATTGGGACATATTTTCAGGAGCCACACGTCACTTTGGTATCATGTTTGATACATGGGGTGTCGCATGATCCGCGATGGAGGACCACACGCGCAGCCACGGCGGTCTCGCAGGGGCAGCGGTGGCAACGTTATGGTCATGAAAACACAGTGGTTGCTGCAGCGGTGAAGAGAGCATGAGATCCAACGTAAAGAGATGATGGGAGGCCCGCCCGCGCCCGCGCTTTAGGGCATTCGTGGCTGTCTTACGAGGCCTTGCTCGCTCCATCCAAGAGGGTCGTAAGTATTGTGCGGCTACGTTACGTCGCAAGCTGCGGCGTGGAAGAGTGTTGCAGCCAATGTTGACCAACAAACCCAGAAATGAAGGAAGCCCTTGATCCTTCCCTGTTGAGTACGTGCATCAGGTTATTCTCTTCAATTTCCATTTGTTCTTTTCTCGGCTGCGACTCTCTGCCTCACTTACTTACTTAAACCCTCACTTCACCATCTCTTATCGAGTAAATGCCAAGGCGTCTTCCTACTTCATCCTGCGTCAAGTCACGTACCGTCAAACGAACCCCGTCATTGACAACGAAATCGACGTCAACTTCGCCATCATGCGTCTTGTCACCATCGAGGCCGGTGTGCTGCTCGCCTGCCTCTCATCCTGCATGGCACAGACCTCGACCGACTGCAACCCAACCAACGAGACCTGTAGCTCCGACGTGGGCCTCTCATCGTCGACCTACAGCGCAGACTTTACCAAGCCAGGCAACAATGCGTCTTGGACTGCCGCTGCCTATTCGGAAATCACATATGGTGACGAAGGCGCCGTCTTCACCATCTCCAAGGAAGGGTATGTTCCGACGGCACATACATTCAACGGACACGAGAGAAGTTGCTCGTGGAGATTGAGCCGCCGAATGGTTCTGCTCAATAGTCGCTGCTTCATCCGACCCGTTGCGTTTTGAAGCTGTGCTTTCAATCTTACCTCCGAGCTCTGCTAACAATGCCCATCTTAAGACAAGCTCCAACGATGGAAACCGACTTCTACTTCCTCTTCGGTAGGCAATTTCCAGTGCGGAACTTCAAGTCTGAACGGCACAGAACGTGCCTTCAGAGGCCTTTCCCAGCTCTTAATGTCTCAAATGTACGMTAAGCTGCATGCGTCTGTTCTAGGCAAGGTCGAAGTGACCATGAAAGCTGCACCAGGCACTGGTATCGTTTCCTCAATTGTGCTCGAGTCGGACGACCTGGATGAGATCGAGTAAGCAATTGAGGTGTGGGAGACATAGGCGGTTCCGGGCCTTCCCAGACTCCAAATATCCAAGACACGGGCTGACTTCCATACTTCGCTTTTAGTTGGGAGTACGAAGATGAATTACGAACCTTGATAGGTGCAGCATGACTTACAATACCCGTTAGGTTCCTCGGCGGCGACACAACGCAAGTTCAGTCAAACTTCTTCGTTCGTTCACCCCTGGTATTTGCATCTTATTAAAGCTAATTTTGAGACAGGGAAAAGGCAATACAACTTCGTGAGTGATGCCGAATGGTCCGAGAAGCACTGAGCGTCCTTCCGAGCCTCCTCATCCACCTCTATGGCTGAGATGATGCTAATCAAGTATCTGGATAGGTACGACAGAGCGCTTTATTCCGCTATCAAGGACCCACAGAATACGTGGCATACTTATACTATCGATTGGAACGAGGAGACGCTCAAATATCTCATCGGTGAGTACGTAAAGGCCATAAAACGGCCTGCTGCCGAGTCTTCGAGAGGCATACTGCGTTTGAGCACTCGGAGGAAGCCATTTCGTCCCTCGATATGCCCTGCCTATGCTAGAAATTGCTGACCCTCTCACCTTTCGACTGTAGACGGCTCTGAAATTCGTACGGTCAAATATTCCGAACCGTCGACGGTGTTYGGCAAAAACTACCCACAGACGCCAGTGAGTGAACGCCGCATTTGGAAGACCATGGCAACTGCGAGACTTCTTCGCTTGTTAACCCCCGGGCTACTCCCTATCGTCTGGCACGCCACTGATCATTGTGCTTTGCTCTCTAGATGCGACTCAAGCTGGGTAACTGGGCTGGGGGTGCGAAAGGCAACAGTCCCGGTACAATCGAGGTAGGTCGCTGGAGGACGAAAGTAGGCGTCTTGCAAGTATCTATCAAGATGCACTACGCCTTATTCCTCGCCAATATTGCTGAGAACATAGCTAATTCTTCCAGTGGGCCGGAGGTGAAGTAGATTTTGAAAAAGGTGAGCCACACAACAAATACTATCCTAATTCTCCATTCCAACATCAAAACACACTTACTGACATATCAGAAGGACCGTTCACCATGTATGTGAAGAGCGTGTCAATCTCCAACGCCAATCCCGCCTGTTCCTACTCGTACAAAGACAAGACGGGCGACTTTTCATCCATCGACATCGTTACAACTGGTAAGTGACCTAGCCGGTAATTCGCGACTGGCATGAGATTTCTTCTTGGGCTCTCTCGGTTCTTCACTGATCTTCCCGCCCTAGGTGACTCTTGCTCAGCAAATTCGACTTCGCCAGACACTACCGCAAACTCCACATCCACAGCTACACAAGCCCCGACATCATCTCATAGCGTGGCACATGTGGAGCAGACTGAAGCCGTCGTGGCGACTACCGTCACTGGGTCTGCTTATAGCACTAACAGGTATGTCGACCGACGAGATACATTGCCCCGAACTGGTACTGACATCGATTGCGCTTTTGCCAGTGCCTCTGCGTCTGCATTGAACGGTGGCATTGTCTCCACGACGGCTCTGCCAACTGGTGGGAGTACAACAGCCGGCGGGCCAGCATCCAGCTCCTCGTCCGAGAGCTTCACTGGCGACGCATCGTCCGTTCGCGCCGCTACCGTCGGTGCTGGCTTGGGTATGTTGGTGGGCCTCTGGGTGCTCTAGCTAGATCACTTTCTGGGTCGAGATCTGTGAGGTACACATGAGTGTAAACTCAGATTCCACGACCCAACACTTGTACCTGCCTCAGTACTGGGCCATGGGCATTGACGACTAGAGAAGTAAGGCAACTTGGTCGCATCTTGTTCAATACTCTCTACTTCATCTCTTCCTTGGCAATCGCTATGAGTTCAAGTTGCATCATCCAGGCGGATGATTAGAATATATGTTTCAGCAGAGCACTGCCGCCGCAGCCAAGACTTGCATGTGAWCATGGGAGTTATCACCGCGACATTTTCGATCTTCAATTGAGGTAGTTTGCTGAGCAGTGCGAGGGTCGGAGTTGGAACGTGGAAGTTCAGAGTCGCAGTGAATGAGAGCGGCGAAATATGTTGACCTTGTCACGCGCGCAAACAATCTATCATCTACCACCAACATCTCCGCTACCGTTTCGTCTCAGACGCATCTACAATCTCACCGTCCGCATTGCTACTAAGATAGCCCAGTCACATCATTCCCCTCAGTCGTTTCAACCTACACCTCACCGGCGACGAGCCGTCGCGGCGCTGCGTTCCAACCACCCTCTGCCACGGGAGAGAGGTACGCATACCATTGGACTTCGCGCAGGCCCACGTCACGCCCATTGAACGGGTAGTAAACGATGGGCGACCGACGTCTCGCGGAGAAGATGCTTCGGCGGACTCCTGATGCGCCCATGTCGCGCCGTAACGGGATTGACCTGCTCTTCATTATGCAGCGGTAGGTTAACCGAAGGGTGGACAGCAGAGAGCATCCCAAGGCACTCTGCCAGCTCCTCAACGCCCACGACACATGCTGACCTGCAAAATGTTCTCTCAGGCATGCTGTCTTCCTCATCAATCAAGACTCGGCTGACCACATCTCCGACATCATATTTGCGCAGCAGGCCATTGACGACGACACGGATCCGGTCAAGAAGTATGAGCTATTGCACGAGTTTCACTCGGGCTATGATCCGAGCCGTCGAAACCAGCCGCGCCCTGCTCCCAAGCTGCGGAAAGCGATGGCAGAGGCGAGGGTGAAGTGGGCCGAAATCCTGCGCGACGAGGATCTGGTCGACGTTCGAGTCGTCATTTTTCCATCCGAAGAGCGGGACTTCGAGCATATCTATCCTCCGGTAGATCTGGCTGTGAGTTCTTCTGCCCAGTGTAGCCATGCTTGCGATGTTCTATGTAGCTAATCGAATTGTAGGAGCATCCTTATGGGAACCAGGTGAGCTTGATGAGCGATGTTGCCTACTCGATGTACATCATACTAACGGAGTGGCCAGTTACAACGCTTCCAAGGTCTGAAAGAGCTGCTGGTAGAAGAGGTAGGTGCATTCATGATGCAAAGACACTCGCAGGATACTGACTAGAGCCGTCCAGGGTGGCGCAATGCCATATCGTCTCAAGCCACGGTCTAGGGATAACATCACCATGGAGGTGGATGTGGTCATCGCAAGAGAAGCACTCGAACGGATCGCAACGCCATATAGGCAGATGGTTCTCAATTTCCAACTCCACACGATCACGGCTCGTGCGCCACACTCAATCTCGGAACATCACCCTCTGGACACGGAGCATGTATTGGGAGACGGAGTCAGCGCTCATTTAAGCATGGAGAATCTGGCTCGCGTCCTCAGACAGCGTAGCTCCACCATCCAGAAGGCTGTTCGCACAGCACCAAAGCTGCCGTGGAACTTCCCCTTCAGAGCTGGATCCGGCCAATCACGCGATCAACCGAGATGGACTGGCGACCAAGGTCCGTTCTCGAAAGATCTCTTCGAGTTGGGAATCGAAAATGACTGGGTCAAGAAGGACCTCGAAGTCCGCACGGCTCAGATTGAGACCTGGGCGGCGATGAACAAAGCCCGCGAAGACGCACTGCAAACCAAACTCCCAGATCCAGAGTTCCGTCCATTGGATGGTCTTGCTCAATGCGACACCTATACTGCAGATTCAGATATGGCCTGGTACGAAGCGGAGCTAAGTGGCAACGTCATGGCTGATTACGCAGCCGCGCTGAGAGTGAAGGATCTGGAAGCGGCCAGATACCAGCAGGCGCTTGCGAACTTGACCGCTGTAAGACAGCAAGAGCCGCAGAATCTGGAGTTGTTGGAGTGAGTCGACATTCGAGTTGAGCGTAGATACGCCAGCTAACACGAAGTTTTAGGTTCTTCCACCAGATAGTGGACACGCATTCTTGCGTTCTGAAGCGCGCGGAGCAATTTTGCATCGCAATATCTCAAGGCTTTCCTCCCGCCACCTCCAAGCCCGAGATGGTGGAGCGGGAGCCACCATCACGTGAATCACAGGAACTGGGCGAAGTTAATCGCCCTATATCGGAAATTCAGACAAGCACAGGTGAGTTGCCAAAAGCATGAGTACTCTTCCTCCTGGGTCGATACTCATCTTTGGCTCTAATCGAGCGTAGAGACGCGCCGTTGGAAGGGACTAATGATATTTTGCTTTCAGGCCATGCGCCTGCGCAAGCAGAAGCAGAAGCTGGCACTCCTCCGGCCGTGTTCACGTTTGTCATGGCTGATCCAGGCGATACACCAATTCCAGAAGTCAGGGGAGGGCTGACAGGTCAGGGGCCCACGCTATGGCCATCAGGAAGACCGACTGGAGGTCCTCCAACCGGCACATCTCAAGCTCATATTGCTCCCCAAGACAATCATCAGCCGCTCTCGTCGAGACAGCCGTCGGATCCAACTTATGGGCGTCGTACTGCCACATATTCAAATCGTCCAGAAGACCAGGAGAGGGTGCCAAATACGCCCCGGGCTGCTATTGAGCAGGGCGAAGCAGTGCGTAAGTTTGTCAGAGAAGGATCGTCTAACCAGCCCGCTGTCTCGCTGCAGTCTCAGATCGACAAGCCTCAGAATCAAGGTAGCCAAGGGAGACGCCGCTCGATAAATCATGAGTTGACCTCATCACTCTATCATGCAAGCTCTGCGAAGGACCAGCGAAGTTGTCGGAGCGTCGACGAACGTCGATTAGCCGGCCTATGCATTGCATCAAGCCCGAGCCACGACAATCGATTAACAAAATCCATGCCATGTCCGCCCAATGTCTCCTCGGTGGCACCAAAGGATTTCAGCGCACGAGAAGGCATGTTTCGAGAACATCGGAACGATGCATTGCAAATGCTGAACCTCGCCGTCGCGAAGGATAATGATGTCAACCGAGGCAGCCCACAAGGTGCGTTTCCAATCCTCCGACATTTAATGCGCAGCATTACCAAGGCAATCAACCGCAACGGATAGAACCACACAACACGAGAATATTGTGGACAAGGTACGTAAGTTTTTGTTTCCTTCCGTCGCAAGATACCGCGCCGGTGGCAGAAAGCAGGCAGGCGCATCCATGATCGATCGAGAAGAGGGAGACGGAGAGTGTAATATCGGACGCGAACGTTTGGCATCGAACGGAGGGTGATCGAGTGCAAGGTGGGTTCTGAGATGAAGGAGGCTTCGTACATGCAGGAGACGCAGTTGCTTGCATGGATCTGAACGTTAGAGTGCTGCAACAATCCCAATGTATGTACATTCCTGCGTGGACAATCTGCAAGATCTGTCCATCTCGTGGGCATCTCCATTGAAATGCGGCCCAAGTCGCCGAATCGTCCACCAAGCGCCAGTGTGCCACTCTCGTTGGTTTCGCCATGAGTGCTACGCAGAAACGGTCTCGCGAGCCCGGAGAACCCCCTCCATGAGCAACGTGTGTCTTTATGCCCAACAGAACGACTAACGCATCTCCTTGAGGAAATTGGCCTCCTTGATCTTGCTGCGCCGATGATCCCGCATTGCCTTGGTCAACTCCTGCCGTGCCTCGCCAGCTTGCCTGTTCCCTGCGACTGTTCCATCTCCCTTTGGCAGATCAACGCTCTGTTCATATAACGGAATCTTTGGGGCCATCGAATCTGGATCCAGCAGCTGTTGCTTCCTCAAGGCCTTGGCCGCTAGCCGCCGCTGTTTCTTGGATTTCGCTGCAAATTCTGTCAGCACTGTGATTGAAAGTGTTCTTGAGGATGAACTACGCACAAAATAGGTCTCCCTCGGCATCCCCAGCACTACTCGAAGTTGCATCGCCTCGTTGATTCAATACGGTCCAAAGCCATGGAGGGTACTCGTGATCTTCGAGCGCCACGGGGTCTTGCTTATTCTTGAAGAAGTTCAGGCCCTTTAGCACAGTGCCCGCGGGCACGCTGGACTGCACCTTGACGGACTGCTTGCCGGACTCGGGATTTGGTAGGTCTGGCACGCCTTGGGCCGGCGTCAATGGTGTGCTAAAAGGCTGTGCAGCTGAAGTCGAAGTGGCGGCGGGCTTGCCATGCGGTCGTGGATTGGTTGCCTGGGTCGTCTGCGCCGTGACCGCCTGCGCTCGAGATGCTGATTGTTGCGAGAACTGGCGCGAACAGGTCTTGATGCTTGGAAGAGTTCGTTGGCGTGCCAGCAGGCGTTGGTGACATTGTCGACAAATCATGGTGCGGTTTGCGTGTGGATGTCAAACAAGGAGATCTCAGGGCGTCGTCTTGAAGTGCAGTCAATTCGTCTCGGGGGTCTCGCGCTCGCCGCAAAACGATGGACAGCACCGCATCGAAGCTTTTAAAGACCGAACGTGGTTGATTACATAAGTCGTAGCATTTTGTTCATCTCTGTCTAGCACAACTATGTGGTGAATGGTACATCATGCTTTAATTGGCCGTCCGCCTGGCCGCATCGTCCACAAAATCAAAAAGCAGCCGGCTGCCTGCGGGTATCAACGAGTGTTTCCTCAAGTGCAGTGCCGTTCGCCCTTGCGAGCGTGGTATCCTCCTGAACGCGCCATTTCAACATCATTTCATATGGAACACACCCACACATCCTTCATACCGCGTGAGTCTAGTGCTCCAACTTGGACGTCATCCCGTTCGTGAATCGTTCAACGAACAAGGCGTGGCAGACCCGTTTAGCCTTCGTCATCGTCGGTGTCAGTCTTCTTCTTCTTCGTGCCGTTCTTCATGCCACCGTTCATGTCACCTGCTTTCCGCTTAGCACTCCCGTTACCGTTCATCATCGCCGGAATGCCATCCTCACCTTCATGGGTCGGAGCGTCGCCGGTCTGATTGTCCATCGCTGCAACCTCCTCTGCAGTCAAGAATCTTCCACCTGGTCCTCGAGGTCTTCGCATAGCATGGTTGTGTCTTGATTCATGCAAGTACGGTTTCCTCCCCTTGGATGTCAACCTTAGAGCTTCTTCCAGCTTCTGCCGTGCCATGCGCCGCTTAAGAATTCGGTGAAACTGTTTTGCATTCACATACAATGGCGACTCTTCGTTCGCAGCTGATACTGGAACCTCTGGCGATTGTTGAGGAGGGCCTTGAGGTACTTGCGATGGCGGTCCTTGTTGCGACTGCGTGGGAGGCCGCGACGCGCCCATGGGTGGCTGAGAGGGAACCGCAGGGCTGTTAACCGAGTGGGACATCCTACGTTGTGCATGGTGCATCTGAGGCGTCATATTGCTCGCCATCGGTTGTTGTGCGGACGGAAGGCTCAATTGTGATGCCATGGTGCTTGGTACACTCATCTGATTCTGCTGTGCCGGCGATTGTGGACTCGGTCTCTGCATCGATCCATCGGATTTGAGATGGCCCAGTCGCGGCGATGTTTGCGACATTGATCCCGCCAACGATGGATCCGACATGCTGTATGCCGGATAGCCACTGGCAGCCGACATGGCAGCCTGTGATGCCGACGCGACCTGCGACGCGTAAGGCATGGGCATACCATATTGCTGGCCCATCTGCGGCGGGTTGTAGGCCATCTGGGGCATCATGTGGTGCTGCCCATAGTTGGATTGCTGTTGCGACTGCATTCCGGGACTCTGCGGGGGAGGTTGCGGTGGATAGTTGGGCGGAGCAAATGGATAACTGGAGTCCATCTTGACGTGGATCAAGCTTCGAGGAGCGGGCGCGGCGGCGATGGCGACAGCCTACAGGGTGTGAGCGGGCGCGTTTGTCGCACAAGGTCGTGGATGCGCCGCTTTCACTGGCTGCAAGCTGGAGGTAGTAGAGGAGCTAAATGAGGCAAATCAGCGTCGTGTATCAACGCGAGCGGCTGCATCGCCACGCAGCGCCAGCGCATCGCAGCGCAGCGCATCGCCCTTGTCCGGGCGCGGCAACTCTCCCGCCGTGCAGGCTGCAGTCACATCGCTCGCTAGACAGTTTAGTCGCGGCGTCCCCGCGCGGACGGACAGCGTTGCCATTACAGGGCGGATCGCGGCATTGCGTTGCGAGCATGGTGGTATGGGAAGCACGTACCTGCGTCTCATTCGTTGACGGAGATGGACGGACGGTGTGATGATTGGAAGGATGGAGGTCACCAGTAGCGAATGGAAGCATGCAAAGCTGGGCGCATCCGAGCTAGTTCTACCTCCAAGCAAAGCTCCACACCTAGCAGAGAACTAGAAAGCGGCATTCCCTTCACCGCCATCGACCATACATGTATACTGTACGCTCTGACAATGAAAACAATGGTCTTGTGGTCTCGCCGCTCCAGATAACTCATCAACAACATGTCGTGCTGTTACAAGTACGGGACATGCATGCAACGCCGCCATCGGGTCGTACGACATCATCTCCGACAACAATTTTCTTCGCTTGACCGCCTCGTGTGCGTCAGCACATGGTAACGGGAACATCAATGCGGCGCAGTGAGCATGTCGGGGAGGGCACTCTGAAACATGTCTGCCGTATCGCGGTTCTCGGTCCACGTTGAGGGCCGCACAAGCAGCACGCAAGGGTCAAGAGGAAGGCAAGTATCCAATACGTATGCGACCGTCTACATCCACCAAGATCAGTCGCGTTGAACAGTCAGACCAGCTCGAAGCTCAAGTCAAGGGCGTTGTTTCTTTCTTGCATGCTTCGGTCAAGCTCAATATGCTGAAAGAGTCAATACCTCGGATGGCTTTCCACATCAATCATGTTCAAAACCAGAGAGTGATGTATCCTACAATCCAGCTGAACATCGAAGCGTTACCCTCCGATCATGCTTGCCTACATGGTTTATATGCTCATCGGGTGGAACACGAAGTTTCAGCTAACTCCGATGGCAATATCGGTCAGATTGAATCCTCCGGTCGCCTTACAGATGCTCTGCAGTCTGCAGTAGTACTACGCTCGTAAGCACTAATTACAAAAGATAGGCAAGAGGCTTTGTACACCTCTCTTCATCATCTACCTCAGACTTACACAGCAGCGCTATGCGTCAAATAACAGCGCTTGCCCGACTGTGCCAGCGTCGACTGATCCGGCAGACATGCAGCAAGGCTTCGCCCTACGACATCAGCACGTACCTACTTGACAAGTCGCACATCACGTCTTAATACCGATGATGCTGTAATTCGACAAAGGGTACCCGTCTCTGATACAAGGAGTATAAGCACCAGATGTCATCTTGGATTCTGACCCATTGCTAGGCGGCAAACCAGAGACGTTTTCGAGTACCGAGGGGACGAAGCGCCTGGCCAAGATCTATGAGCCATACGATACTATACAACACATAAGTCAGTGAGCTGCATCGTGATTGTTCGTGATCTCAATCTAAACACATCTATTGCAATCTACTGGTAAAGCTTCCGAACGCTGGAACGCCACGACCAAAGGCATTTACAAGGTGTTACTCGCAGATTGGAAGCTCTCGTAAGAATGCGAGGCGATCGCAAGGAGAGTAGGCCAATAGAAGGACACTTCCGTTCAATTTACTGGAATGTTCGACACGACCTGCGGTTCGGATCAACCGTAGACACTTCACAGGATGTCTCGGCGCTTCCCGTGTGCAGTATATAGGGTGTACAGCTGTTGCATACGCCGATGGATATTTCTATAAGAAGAATCATGAAGGGCTTCCAAAGATCCTGGCGACGATGCAAGGGATGAGTAAGGCTTCCGTCCGCCGGCGTTTACAACGCTGATTGGTCGTTTGAGGGTATGTATCAGCGTGAGTCTCCTCGCGGACGTGGGTTGCACGAAGCATGTAACCCTTGGCATCAGGCTCCGCGTAGGACCGGCGGGAAAAGCCCCGACAAGTAGCTGGCAGACGTGAGAGCAGAGCAAGCGGTATGCTTTCAGTCGGCAGTAGTAGACAGTCTACCATCCATCCATTCCTGGGTCACAATCCTGTTGTTCATCCTTCTACCTTCTTCACTCCGTCATCATCGGTGAGGAGGGTCGCAGCGTTGAAGTCATCAGACGTTGGAAGCTGTACGTGCACGTCCGCCGCAACGGCCATTTGCATCTCCACTGTCTTTGCTTTGACGTCCAGGACGTGACCACCAGCTGTGCGGTCTTTAGTGATGAAATGCAGATGCTCGCCCGCCACACCGAACCCCTGCCAGTTCCTACACATAGACCTATCAGCAGATGAAGATGATTCTACGTGGAAGACACTCACTTTGGTGTTCTGAATCCGATGATTGTACCCTCCGTCTTTTCGTACTCCTCGACGGATTGCTTCTCCCCAAGCTCTGAAAGTGGCTGCCCTTCATATCTACTCGCACAATCAGTACATGTCTTCGAGTGCGAGACCGGATTGCAACGTACTCCTGCCCTCTGACAGTTCGGCACTTGACGTAATCAAAGTGACCATCGATGCGATATGTCATGAACAAATTTGCAGCATGATCGTTGAAAGACCTTAGTGCCTCGTCCACGTCGTTTTTGCTGCGAAATTCCACTTTACGGGTCTGCTGAGGCACAAATTGAGTGCTAACGGCGAATGGTATCTGATCACTCTCGTCTGCTTTTCGTGTCTTTCCTCCGGGAAGCAGCTGATACACTACGCCGTCCAGGAACAGAAGTTCGCCATTCATCCGAGCGAAAGTACCAAGCCCTTGATTGCCCTTTGAAGAAAGCTTCGAGACCGATATTCCAGTCTCGCAGACTCCGTCCATCAGGGCATTGAGCAGCGAGTACTGGTAGATGTGATTCTGCTCCATGGTAGCGAGCCTTCGATTGAAGAGGTCCGCTCGAGGATGAATGTTGCCGTCGATCAACTGTTGCGGTGTTGTTTTCTCTCGGGGGTCTGAGGCAAGACTCACGTCAGCTTGTCGTTCGTGGAGGTTCACTTCACACTCCAACGTCATCGAGGTCCATGCCGGCCCATGCCGCCTGATCTCATTTACAGCCACCGCAAATTCTTACATACGATGAGAGCTTTGAACAGCAGAAAACTTGGGATACTTGTTACGTCGTCTCGCTACGTCGCCTTGCAGTATTATCGTCCTCTACCCGCTTGAGCTATCCTACACTAAGAACTGACGTACCGTCATTGGCAGATTTTCTCTTCTACACACTTACGACTCGTGCATATGCTACAACTGTCGATCATTGGGCCACTCTGTCGAGCCTGACCTCGGACGTGTCTGATCAAGTTCTTTCCTGTCCTGATCTTCCCGGGTCAGCTGCTGCATAGCCTCTCGGGGGAGACGCGTGGCGACGCTTACCAACGACAACTTCCCCTCTTGCGTGGCACATCCGTACTACATTTCCGCCAGCGCGTTGGTCCCTGTCATCGCTGAAGGATATTCTTGTTTCTTGAGAAATATTCTGCATGCAATCTCAACAGTGTTTCAGCGGGGATAATAGAAGTGTGAAGCATGGCTATGCGCCGTTGAGTCTGGGCGAACATAATGATTGGCATATCTCGGGTCCAATTGCTGCACAACGGGTACTCCACCTGCTTTAGGGAGCTGCTGGACAGCAGCCGGTGCGCCGTGGACAGGCTGGGGTGTGCCATGAGCAGAGTTGACGTAGATGACGCGCTGCTGCTGTTGGGTACCGTAGCCAGGAGGTAAGTCAATGGGCTGGTAGATTGGCGCTCGTGACTGGACTGGGGCTTGGTACTGTCTGCCGTTCTGCTGCGGGTGGGGAACGTATTGAATAGGTGCAACTGAGGCATTGACAAACCCGGGCCGGCGGTCTTCCACGGACCACACTGACTGCCGCGATATGTGTCCATCACGTGGCGATGTCAGGTCGATCGTGCCGCCAGCCATAGCTTTATCCAAGGCGTGATGGCCATGCTGGGCCGCTGCGGGAGAGTGCCGTAGATGGGACTTGGATCGGTCATGCCGCTGATCGATGTGTTCGATGGAGGACACGACTCTCTCCGGATGTTGAGAAGCATTCCCATTGCGAGTGTGAGGACGCGATATCGGCTGATAGGCGTATGGAGCACTCTGCGGTATTGAGGGTGGGCCATAGCGCTGGCTATCATGATTCTGCTGGGCAGGCTGTCTTTGATACAGACGGCCATCGATAACGACGTTCCCATCTCCTGGAGGGACAGTGATCCTAACCACGTCACTTTCCTCGACATTAGCTACAGAACTCATCGTGTGACAATTTGGGCAACTTACCGCTGGTCACCTGCTGTAGGAGCATTGCGCATCTGCTGTCGTGCAGCGTCGATCTTTTGATGAACCTCATTATCTCGTTGCTGGTAGTAGCGCAGAGTGCGGGGCAACGGCCTATACTTTTGCATGAACATTCTCGAGTTCTCGTCGTGGCTCTCGGCTCCAATATCGTCCAGCGCGACGGGTTTGTGGCTTATCTCGATGCTGGTGTCACTTGCATTGCCTTCATCGAGCTCTGTCGAGCCCTCGTCGTCTGCTTCGCTGAGTATATCATCATCGTCATCGATGACAATGGTCTCGCGCACAATCTCCTCAAGCTCATCGTCATTACCCTCATCGACCTCACCTCGCCACTCAATCAACTTCTTCAGACACACGGGCTCTACGAGGGCGCGAGCGTCCTTCCATTCAAACGCGCGAAGTAATCGATCGTAGTCGGTATACTCATGACGAATGCGAGCCAATACAGCAAGCTGAACACGGCGAGGGAGGTCAATCTCCATGTTGGTCCCTATACGGTCGGCGCCCTTCTCCCAGGCGTGGCGCAGGACCTGAGTAAGATCTCGCTCTGGCATCTTGGGGAATAATTCCTTGACGGCTGCCATGACCTGGAGGTCCGTCTCCTTTTCGACGTCAAAGTGAAGTCCGAACTTGGCCAAGGCTTGGGCCATCTTGCTCTGTTCGCGTTGCTCCTCGAGCTGGGACTCCTTGACAAAGCCTTTGCGTGTCACGACATATCCCAATGCTTGACAAGCTTCCTCGACAACCTCGGCGCGAAAATGGTAGCCAACGCGATGAATGTGATGCGAAACCTTGTCTGGGTCCACGGCAGCCTTACTGACTGGAGTTGCCTGTGACGCATATGTTAGTATTGAAACGCACCAATCCATCGGGAGCCTGGATGGCGGTGCACTCTGTTGGTTCCATCTGGGATGAGATCAGGAAAGAGCCAGAGTCGCGCTGGAACCTACGTTGACGACGTGAACGGTCAAGCCTTTCTGTCTGGAAATTTCCTTGCATCGATCTGCAAGGTCAGGCGTGCCAACGGGCAGGRATTGAAAGCCACTGGGTGCGGTCGTATATGAGGTCTGCGGCAGTGATCAATTGTGGGCTCGGCCATCACGATCATGAAGGGAAGCGACCTACGTTGAGGGTAAGTTTGCGCTTCTTTGCGAGAATTCGACTCTGCTCTGTTTTGTAGGGCTTCTCCCGCTTTTTGGCGATGGTGCGAGCAACACTGGAAGCTCGCGAGGCGGCCGCTCGCACGGAACCTCCCTTGTGAGTGGTCATGATGATGAACAGACAGACAGGTAGAATGTTAGTACAAAAAGAGAAGAAAATTCCGCCAACGCCACGCCTGACAGAAATAACAGTCGGAAAGCAAAGACGCAGGCGTTCTTCGACAACGCGCGTATGTCTGTAGTCCGGTTGAGTTGGAGTATGGATGATCGCGAGTCCTGATAGCTGCCGGAGTGGCAAGTCACAGTCCACAGTAGACAGGCAGCGCCCGTGAATACTCCTTCCTGAATGACGAGATTGGATGCTCTCAGAATCTACACCAGCCCATGGTTGGGCGAACGCAACAGCTGAATGGTCACAAGCTAGATGCCTGCGATGTGACGCAGTGGTCTACACCGACGATGCGGCGTGGAATGGTCCGGATGTGTAGTGTGTGGAAGAAGTAAGAGGAGGAGAAGCTGCAGCAGGGCTTTTGTACCTCAGATCTGTGAGATTGCCATCGGCGGAACTTGCCGCACTTGCGAACTCGCTGAGCAACATCACATCACCGGCTCCGCTCTCAGACAACAACGCATCCCTCCTGCTGGCGCCACCACGATGTCGGCTCTTCTCCGATCACGACTCCTCACAGCGCCACGCGCTCGCATGCAAATCATCCCAAACCTCACCGCCCGCGCACCACAAAGGCTCCTTTCCTCCACGGCAGTACGAACGGCCGGTGACCATGCACACGAGGATCACTACGATCCCCCAGGCGGCTGGCTCTTTGGTGTGAAGCCCGGCGAGAAGTACGAGAACGAGGGCTGGGAGAATGTGTGGTTCTGTGAGTGAATACAAGAGCAAATGGGTCACAGGCGTTTCATGAAGCAGAATTTGGGACAATATGCCTACCCTCTATGCTTCCATTGATTCTCTTGAGCGTCGCTAACCTGTTGTTTTCTTGACAAAGATGGCTTCTGTGGAACTATGCTGTTCGGTGTTGTGCGTAAGCCCAATTGTGGACGGGATGAGCGAGTCTCGTGACCGTCCCCACGCTTCCCAGTCTGCAAGACCTTTTCTGACTTGAATACCTCGCCTTTAGGTTGGCTACTGCTACAAGCCCGATACAAGGTATGCAAAAGCAATTCGATGGCATTCGCCGGTATACAGGAAGACATGACTGACAGCTTCACAGTATACAGACCTGGGCTCTTGAAGAAGCTCGTCGGAGATTGGAGATTGGTGAGTAAATGCCGAGCAACGGGCGACAGATACAGCACGGCATTGTTCGAGATGACGTGCTAGTCACTCACTGCATCTTATCCTTGGCTTTTGAGGCTCTGCTAACCTTTTTGAAGAGGGCATTCTGCCAGACCCCGAGCAGCGCTCATGATACACGGCTGGGAGGAGCGTTCTGCAGTACGATAGCGGGTGAATTTGCTGTTGTAGATACGGCTGCTATGGAATTTTACATTTGCCTTTTCAGAGCTCCCCGTGTCCAGCTTCGACTGCTCGCTGATKTCAATTCAAGCAATGCCCTTGCATATGTACTTTCATGCAGAACGCTCCGTCTCAAGCTCGAGATTTGCGCCGTTTGATGTGAAATCTCCAAGCAAAGTTAAAGCGATGGATGTGTATACATATTTCTCCACCGCCTGGTGGCAGCAATTTAGTTTGACTGCTCGATAGTTCTTGGGCTGAAAAATCCAGTTCTTCCAAAACTTTTACCAGAGAGATGATGCGTGTTCCTACAATTGGAGGTGGATGAGAAAACAACGGAGGATTCGTGAAGCACGTTGGTCAACACAGTAACAATTAATCTAATCAAACAATACATAACTCAATGTTCCTTCCGTTCATCGTCCTCCACAGCAATCTGTCACATGTACAATGCGGTCTTTCCACCGACCGAGTACTCCATCAGGACGCTCACAAGTGTAACGCCCCATGCTTCGAAAAGCAGACAGCAACCATTTCGCTCCTCATCCGTCCCCGAAAATGCCCTCACCTCAAATGGCATCCCTGTTGATCAAACGATGTATGCGGTCAGTGTAGGTTTTGTGTTTGCAGTCGAAGCTTGACAACAAAAAGCTTTCGCTCGCGTTGTCTTGACTTTCGTAATCCTGAAGTGCGTGCAGGATAAGACACTGTATTGACAATGTGTTTGAGATTGTCGCGTGCGTTCGCGAATCGATCGTAGGTCCTTACAAGGCGTAAGGGTTCAGTGACCTGATGGTCAAGCATCTGCATACTGGTCAGCCATTGCACATACACTGCATGAGCAAGCACTTACGGTGGGCTCTTGGTCAAATCCGTCCTCAACAACACGGGCACTCTGGTCATCTCCTTGACGTCCTGAATGTAGTGTCCATTCTCTTCGCGCAGCGTGAACAGATCAAGGTACTTATCCTTGTTGCTCAGCTTGGCCTCCGGTGCAGTGCTATTGTTGAGCACACGTGAGTCCGACTTGGAACGCTGAGGTGCCAAGCCGTTCCTGGCTGGCGATGGTGGCCCGCTCTGGGTAACGCGTTCGCTGTTCAGAGCGACGCCGGCGGTATTGTCAGTAGCCTCTGAGGCGTTATCATCATCGTCGTCGAAGAGAGCGTCGACATCCTGTGCATCGATGGACCCGGTGTTCATCGCCTTGCGGTCAGCTTCCTGTGCCTCTCTCTGCTTAGCGACCGTCTCGCGCGCAACGTAGCTGTTGGTGGGACGGTGACTCTTGGCCTGTGGACGCTCATCGTCTGGAACAAATGCGGATGAAGGCACGCCCTTCTCCCAGTACAGCTCCAGAAGCCGCTGATTCTTGTCGAATTCGGCCTTCTTTAGAGGCAGCTGGTCACAGTGCACGCGCTTCTCAAAACCGTACTCTGGAATCAAAATATCGAACGCGGATTCGTAGACGCAGACCACGATGCCGACAGAGATGAGATCACCACCTTGCTGCTCGCTCAGTCGGTTCATCAGACGGCAGGATTCGATGTGTACGCTCTGCTCTTGAGCGGCGTGCGCAGAGTCTTTCTTTGTGTTGCACGTCTCCGCCGTCTTATTGAGTGACTCGATGTCTTCGTTGAACTCGATGGCGCCCTCAGAGAGGACAGCCTCCAATTGGCGATGGACAATGATGTCGGCGTAGCGACGCGAAGGGTTCGTAAAGTGCGTGTACAATGGCATGTTCAAGGCGTAGTGCTCCAAGCCTGGGTCTGGCAGCTTGCCAGGCAAGACGTACTTCGCGCGACCCATGGCCTTGACTACCAAAGTCTCCATTCCCTTGCGAACGTCTGCATCTTCGATGCGGAACAGGCTGTTTTGAAGCGAAGCCGAGCTTGAAATGTCCATGTCGTAACCGATGTTAGACATGCGCTCTGCAAAGGTCTGCATTCGTCGTGGGTTAGGCGGCGCCTGTCTGCGAAGGAGTGCGCGATCCTGGAACTGCGCGTAGATTTTCTCAGCGATGACAGCGTTGGTTTTGTGGCTCAACTCCTCGATCATCTCATGAGCAGGGCTCGAGTCAAAGATGTTCTGCTCGACAGGGACGTTCTCGTCGTCGAGCTGGTAGAGGAGGCGCAGGGAAGGAATCTCGTCCTCTTCGCTGCTGTAACGAGCACGACGGAGCTTCTGTGCAATTGAGTGAAGCATGAGGATCTGTCGAGAGCGATCCTCTCCAAGAGACGATTCCTTCGAGCCGTTGATAACGGCGTCGACCTCGTCATATGAAAGCTTGCCGGAGCTTTTGATGACTGCCTTGCCGACCCACGTGTCATCATCGAGAACGCGGCCAGTAGCGGCGTCCGCCTTGAAGACCACGGAGACGGTGTAACGTTCTTCGCCCGGGTTGAGGCAGCAGACGTCGTTCGAAAGCTTTGGTGGAAGCATGTTGACGGTTCTATTCATCAGGTACACTCCTGTGCCACGCTTCTTGGCCTCACGGTCCACGAGGGAGTTGGCCTTGACGAAATGTGCAACATCGGTAACGTGGATGCCAATCTCGACATGGCCATCACCCAGATCCTTGAAGTGAATGGCATCGTCCAATTCCTTGCTACCGTTGGGATCAATAGTGAAGGTCTTATCATCGCGGAAGTCTCGGCGACCCTCCAAACCCGACTCTCCATCCTTGGCAACAGACCAGTCTTCGTAGCCAACGTTCTTGATGACAGCGTCTGAAAAGTCGTCTGGGCCGAAGTTATTGTCACGCAGCAACGCATCGGTCTCCACCTTAAGGTCACCGGCCTCGCCAAGCTGCTCAACCAAGGTTCCAAAAGGATGTAAGCTGGTGATCGGCCAGCGCTTGATGCAAGCCACGAAAATCTTGTTGGCGTAGTCTTGATGCCGGTCGACAAAGTCCTTGGGGGCCTGCTCGGTTGGAATGGCGATGAGCGGCACACGCTTGTCGGTAGGCTTGAACCAGACGATCTTCGGGCGATCCTGCTGGCGATCCTGGTGTCGAGCATGACCTCCTTCACGAGCCTGACGCTCAGCTTCTTGCTTTTCCTTGGTGGCTTGGCTGCTGGGACGGAGCAGTCCGAGAGATCCAGAGAACATCTGACCCGCGACACGCTCAATGACAGCCACGATATGCCCCGCGTAGAGCGGCTTCTGCTCATCGTTGATCTCGTCTTCCTCCATCAGCAGCAGGCTTTGGCCCTCGACTTCGACGTCATCGTTCTTCTTCTGGGTGGGGCGCTGCTTCAAGCTGCCACGGCGTCGGAGGCCGCCATCTTGAGCGGCAGAAGCGCTCTCAGGCTGAGTTGTTGCGTCGTTGACTGCAGTCATGTTGCCACTACGCTGGTCAGAAACATCCTTGCGCTTCTTCTTTTCTTCCTTTTCGCGTTTCTGTCCCCACACTTCGTCAACGTCAAGCAGCTCCACGGCAACAAAATCGCCTTCCAACGCGCGGTTGCGGTCCTTGCTGCCACAAATGAAGATGTCGGCGTCGAGATCAGTCGTGGTAACATAGGCATCGCTTCGATTCTTCTTGTTGACGCGAAGGATTCCAGCAACCAGTTGGCCATCGCCAAGCAGGGCGGGGAGAGTTGCCTGTGGCAGATAAGGGGTGAAAAGCGTCTTTCGCTGCTGCTGTTGCTGGTGCATGCCAATCTGAGGGCCGTTGTGCTGTCCGGTGAGCTGGGCAAGGCTCGGGGCTTGAATACCAGCTTGTTGATAAGCCTGTAGCTGGGCGAGCTGCAGCGCGTTGAGCTGCTGACCGCCAAACATACCTGGCTGCTGAACGAGGACCTGACCTTGCGGAAGCTGGACCAGTTGTGGCTGCGGCTGGTATCCGCCAAAACTTTGCATTGAGCTAATTGACTGATTCGCCATCGAGTTCCGCTGACGGTGCCCAGGCTGAAATGGCTGCGCGCTAGCGTGCTGGTTCATGTGGAAGTTTCCCATGTTGTTGCTCTGTGGTTCAGTGGACTGCTGGTTCGGGTTGGGGTTCCGCCAGTTGCTATCAAAGTTGCGAGACCCCGTCCGGCCATGACCCTGACTGCCGCGTCGGTTCAGATCGGAAGTGTTGGTATGAGAGCCACCATCGGTAGTAGCTTGTGGAGGRGGGAATTGGAAGCCAGTTGGACCACCACGGCTGATTTGCGCCATACCACGGCCACTGCCGACAGCCATGCTCTGGCTTCGACCGTGTCCGCGGCCGCCGATGCCTCCACGTAGGGCACTGGCGGGAGATTGTCCCGCTTCGCCATTGCCAGGACTCTCAGCACGGTTGTCTGTCGAAGTTGACGCTCCGCTTGCACCAGGAATGGGAAATTGGAAACCGCTAGTCTTCCGCTTTGCCTCTGCCGCCTCAGCAGCCTTTTTGGCTTCGGGCAGCGCAAGTGAGTGCCGACGTGCGTGTCCACCACCTGCTGCACCGCCACCCCTGCCACGAGGAGCGCTGTTCTCGTTTCGATTTTRGCCAAAACTACCGAAGTCTCCAAATCCTGCTCCAGCGGCACCGGATGAGGGAGCTGGAGGCGGGCCCATGTTGCCCATTCCCATGTTAGGCATTGCAGATTGATTACGGCGATGCGTAGGRGACTGTCCCATGCCACCCGCCATGGGTATTCCTAAATGCTGCTGGCCAATCTGCTGCTGTTGCGGGAATTGGAACGAAGCTGGGTTGCTAGGCGATACGTTAAGATTCTGCATCTGGCCTTGGAGTTGCTGGAATTGGTTGGGTAGCTGTTGCTGTTGTGGTATCATGCCCATGTTGACATATTGTTGGTGAGTGGCAGCAATCTGCTGCTGTTGCTGCTGAAGCATCTCGATCTGCTGGGCCAAAGCCAGCTGTTCCACTACAACGGCGTCAGCGCGGCACATGGAGAGGAGACAACACACAAAGTCGGAGTGGACAGGAGGACATACTCATCAGCGGTGTCATCTCAGATGGACTGCGACGGTGGGCAATGTGCAGACGACGGCCGGCAGGTCCCTGGGGACCTGTTTGCTGGCCCTGTTGATCCATTGTAGCCTACGGACCGGGCGAGTATGTGACCTTGTACAGTGGTGTAACAGCTGATGCTTTGCGTGAAGCCTGCCGCGATGAGGTGCCGAGTCGAGACGTCTCGATTGTGTAGCTTGATTGCCGGTGACGTATGCTGAGCTGATGTTGGTGCGCAGAGTGGACAAGTATGAGGCTCAGTACTTTATGTGATCACAGTGTTGTTGTGTAGAGCGTGTTGGTATTGTCGTCGTTGTTGTTGTTGGAGACCTGCCTTGTTGGTCGATATGGAAGGTTATGTATGGTACTTGCTGTCGCTGGAAAGCGGAGGAGCAGCCTAAGGAGAGGAAAGGCAGACCGTCGTCGTCGCTCGGAAAGGAAAGACCGTTGCAAACAGAGAAGGTGAGGCCCAGGTGGGTGGTGGGATGAAATGTCGAAGAGTGAGAGATGGGTGATGATGAAAGAGGAGGTGATGGTCAAGGCTCGTAATTACGTCGCTCGCTTTGTTCGTCCTCCGTTCACCCAAATGCGAGCGCCCGAAAAATGCATCTTGTTGCTACAAAATTGTTAAGCAAATCCGACCTCTCCACGCAATCAACTACAGCCATCGCGACTGACAACGAGGGGATTCCAACATTGAAGCGTCCGCCACTCTCTCACAGCGGTGCAACGCACATGGCGCGCCTCAGGCATCAATCATCATCATCATCGCGTGGCCCACTAGCTTAGCTTAGCTCACTTTTCGTCGCGTCCAACCCCGGAAGGTCCGTCGACCATGGGAGCAGGTGAAGCTTTCGTTCAACATTCCACCTTTCTCTTCCTCTGGCTCGTCGGGACGTCAGCGCACCAGCATGGGCCGCCAATCGTCTTCTCCCGATGCTCGCGACTGAGCAGACTGTGAATAACATCTTCCAGCCCTCCCTCGTTGCATGAACTTCGACATGAGTTCACCACACTCACGGATGCGGGCGAGTCCCTCGCAGTCGCAATCGCGGCCTTCAACCAGAAGTGGAAAGCTTTCACGAGAATACAGCCCATCTTGTGCACAATTGCCACAGGTCATTACAGAATTTGCTCAACTACTGGTTGACAACGACAATCGCTTCAATGAGAAGCTGGACGCGGCCTCTCAGCAGCAAAAGATGCTCCACGTGCAGTCGCTGACGGAATCGCTGAGGAAGCACGATGCGGTGCGGGAAGCTGCTCAATTCGAGTTGCAAGCTGAGCAGGTGCGGCGAGACCAGGAGCAGATTCGCAAGCTTGCAGAAGCCAGGGAGAAGCTCGCAACAGAGCAGAGGGCACAGTTGAAGAGGCTGGAGGAGGAGCGTAGGAAAGACGACGAGCGTAAGGAACGAGAAGCACAGTTGCAGCGCGAGCGAAATGAACTGGCTCGACGTCAACAGGAAGATGCAGAGCAGAAGGCGCGCGAAACAGCGGCACAGGAGAAGGTGATCGAAGATGAGAAGCAGAGAGTTAGGCAGGCCGAGGCGGATGCACAGGCGCAGCAAGTCAAGCAGCAGCAAGAGCAGCAGGAAGCCAAAATACGACAGCAACAGATTCCAGTGCCTCCTCAGGGACCGTCTCAACCCACGGCGCCTCTCCAACCCCTGGCCGGAAGCAGCTCTGGAACAGACTCGACTCAGCTAGCCGCGTTGCAGTCCAGTCTCGACCAGCGTGCACGAGAGCATCAGGTGTACTTGGCAATGAAGCAAGAACTTAAAAAGTCTGTTGCAAGGCTGGACACTGCGAAGCAGMAGGACCCGTGGCTCAAGCAACACTTGGGAGACAGCTGCCGAAGGAGGATCAGGACGCTGATGGGTCAAATTAACAAGCGGGACAAATCGGAAAACACCAGAGTGGTATGTAGTCTACGGCGAGTTGCAATTGCAGTTTCAGGCTAACAGACATTGCAGATCAAGGAGATTCAAGCAATTCTGGACGATGCGAAAACCAGATATCCAACCGAGACAGTGGACATATCCCCATTCTTTCTAAACGGCAATCCGGAACCCAACCAGTCGCCGCAGTTTCCCTTGCTACTCTTCGATCTGCTCAATCACTTCGCCAAGGCTGTCATCAATCAGATTGCCACAGAGGCGGCCGTCGACCGCGCGGCTGCAGAACCTATAGGCATCGTGACGGCGACCATTTTTGCCAATCCCAGTTATTCTTTCCACGGCCATTCCCTCATTACCATTCTATGGGCCAGATACCACCAGCGATGCCCCGTCTTGTTCGGCGTTTGGGGAGACGAGCGGACTGMACCTGGCCGTCGAACGATGGGATGGAAGGGAAACACCGAACGGCAGCACCAGGATTTGACGAAAGGTCTGGCCTCTGGTTTCGCAGCCATTACGCTGCGCGACTTCTCGCGGAACTCCAAGGCGAATCCTGCCCCAAATCGCCTGTTTTGGGAGGCTGTAGCGCGGATCCTCAATGTAGATGCAGCGAATCGCCTTCCTACGCACTACATCGCTCTCGAGTCGTTGCTAGATCCGACGTTCGTTCCACGCTTCATCGCGCTCTATGGACAAGCTGCGATCGCAGTATTGAAGCTTGCTACTGGAAGCTTTGCTCACKTCCCGGCTGACCGCCTAGCAGTTCTGCCGTATGCAAAGCGCATGGAGACATTGAAGACAAAATTGGGAATAGAGTTGAACATCTGGCTATAGAAAGGCCATGATCTTCAGATCGATTATTCAGGACTGTCTACAAACAAGCGCAGCGGCAATCCGCTCCGGCCAAGCTATTCCAGTAAGCACCCGGACGAGGGAAATCCGCTGTATGGTGTCAAAAGCATGTTCTCGGGTGCTAGGCAAACCAGTACTTTGGATCAGCCTCCGACGTCGAGCCATTTCTCTGCTGGTCAATATGGCAGAACAGCCGATGCCTACCCTCCACTGTCGAACAGTACAAGCAGGCATTCGCTTCCTGCAAAGCCTGGTTTTGGAACAGGTGCAAACCAGACCCCGCTTGGCTCGGCTGACTCGAGATTCAACTTCAAGGGAGCCAGCACCACAACATCGAATCGAGCAGTGCCGCATTCCACCTTGACGGCAGGCAATGTCGCCAGCGGGTACTATGGCAGCTACACTGCGCCTAGTGGATACTATGCTCCGAGTTCATATAGTGGAGGWCTGCAGGGGAATTGGTACCGGTAGAGTGCGTATGTCGTGACGAGCCGTGATCGAGGTCTCCGTATAGAAAGTCCAAAAAAAATCAACCCCCAAAGCCAAAGCCTCTACACTCCTCATCTTCTCTCAAAGCACCTCGCACGTCATCTTCACTCACACCAAGTCTGACCCTTCCCACTCGATCTCCGTGTCTACTCTCCACCCCTACGATCCCCGCTTCAGCCAGCTCCTGAGCAGCAGCACCAAAGCCTTGCACCCGCGCAGCCTTTTCGATGATCTTCCTGGTAGGTGCTGGAGGTCGCCCTCGTTTTGAAGGCGTACTCACCACCGCAGTGCTTCCCAATTCGTCGTCCGCCAGTAAATTGTCCTCCGCTGGAGGTGTGAGCAGGTACGTTGCAACATTTCTGTTGTGCACCTAATCGAAGATCAAAGTGTCAGCAATGTCCTTATAGATTGTGTGTATGCATCAAGATCCTTGTATGCGTTCTCGATGTGATGATCGCTTGCTGTATATGCAAAGCCCTCTCCGTTTGCATGGTCTTCCGACAACCCACGGATGTTGCCTGCCGGCACTAGTGTACTCACCATATTTCCCATCTTCAGCGCCTCATCTACAACATCTGCGAGCGTTGACTCCGTGATTCCCGTTCGGCGGAGCCTTGCCAGTAATGCGCCAAGGAAGATTTTGCTCGCTAGGGGAAGGGATCGTAAATGGGCTGCCAGGGGTGTCGAGGTAGCTTCATTAATGGCACGCTTGATCGTGGCTATGGTTACGACACCTTTGCTCTGCACGTTCACTGTTGCTATTGCCTGTTTCTGTCTAGCTGGAGTCTTGCTAGGTGTGCTGGGCACACCATTCTCCTTGTCCGTCCCGTTGACACTCTCCTGCTCGGCAATCTCGACAGCCCGACGGCACACGTCAAGGGCTCTGCGCGCRTCTCCTGATACAGCGGCCACTTTTCGACTTGCGAACTGGATCGCGTCTGCCTCGACAATGACGTTACTGCCCACACCTTCGAGACGGGATTGGATGATTGTCATGAGCTGCGTGTGGGTGTAACCTGGAAAAGTGATTCTCGTCAGGCCCAATCTGCTGGAGATCTTGTTGGACAGTGTGCGTTCTGGCAGATCCATCGTGTTCGCGACCGCGAGGACGATGAGCCGCGAGTGGCGTAGCTGCGGCCAATTGAAGAAATTGTACATCACTCCTTGATTTCTCGTGACAAGCTGGTCAAGCTCGTCCATCAAGACTACACAAGGAACTCGCCGTGGGCTAGGCGTAGTAAACTCGCGCTCAAGAAGCTCAAGAGCATGCGCTGAACTCACTCGATCGCCTTTGAGGGCTTCCCAAAGAAGTGAATAGGATTGGTGAGGATCTGTGACCTTCATCCCATTGATTTCGAGAAAATAGAAGTCGTCCAACTGTTCTTCTGCTACGGCTGCTTGCAAACTGGCCACCACTTCGCGTACCGTTGCCGTCTTTCCAGTCCCTGGCGTACCAGAAATGTAGATGCAAGCGCCTGTGCCGGCGGTGATAGCTGCTTCCAGGTGGGAATGAACTGTGTCAAACTCGGTCTCTCGACACGGCAAGGCGTGGGGAACTGCAGAGACGTGGAGCGTTGACCGAGCTATCTGGTACGGCGATGCTTTTTGTGCTGGGGAGAGTATCCTTGTGCCGAGAGGAGTGAACTCTAGCGGTTTCTTGGTGACGATCTTCCGTCCTGATGGGGTAAGAAACTTGCGCGGTGTGAGCTGCTTCGCCTTGGATGGTGTTGGAGTAGCTGATGCCAGCTTGCGTCGCTTTCTGGGCGTCTCGGGTCCATCAAATTCGTCTTCGTCTACGACGAAGTCGTCTAAAGACTTCTCCTTCCTGGTGGGTTTCCTCCGACGGGTCTTGATTGTCTGAGACTCGATGAGCTCTACCAGACTGTCCATGTCGTCTTTTCCCTGATAGACGTCTTCCCAAACGAAGGGATCGGTGTATGTGGCGGTCCGGGGATTGACTCCTCTCCGGCAAAGAAATGTCTTGCCACAATGTTTCGAAGCCGATGAAATCTTGCCGGTGGGGTATAGCCGATTGAATTCACCCTCAGAGAGCACCTGTGCCTTCCCGTTGATCGTGGAAAGAGCATTGTCGTCCGAGTTGGCGGTCATGTACAGCTCCAGGGGTAGACAGTCGGTACGCTTGTTCTTACTTCTAATCTCTTTGTCGCCCGCAAACCACAGCATCGTAGCCTGCTTCTCGGCGACCATCTCGCCATCATCGTCCTCGGTCTCGCCGTCGAAGAAGCCGTACAACATAGCAACCCAAGCTTCGTTCTTAGATGGCGCCTGCAGAAGCACAATATCACCCAGGTAGCAGTCAAACGATCCCATCCGCGCGCCTGCAATGGTCTGACTCTTGCCGCTTCCCTCGTAGATCCATTCCCACGGGTGATCTTCCAGTCCCAGCTCATCGTCCGAGTTATCTCGCTGAACTCCACCGCCCGATAAAATGTGTCGAGCCTGCTCGGCCTTGGTCCGCTTTCTCCGTGGCGTCATTGCGAGTGCTGGGAAGGAGGCGTATGTGGTGCTGGGCTCTCGTTTGGAATTCGGGTCGATACCAGTAGGTAGCTCAGAAGATTAGCTACCTTAACTTAGACTTCGTTTCGAGGGAGACGCGACGCGATGAATTCTCCGATGTCGCTCGATCTCCAATGTGTCCAATGGAACCTCACCTCTTCTGTCGCCCACAGCTCTCTTTTCTCCTCACCTTGGTCGTCTTAAAATCGACAGAAGAACGCGAGTAGCCAAGTCGGGAATGGAACATTTGCTACATTGGTCATTGCTTCGCTGTCCAGGTTAAATGGCACTGGCAACATAGCTCAGCAAATGACGCGTGTGGAAATGGCATCTCGGGTTCGGGCAATCAAGATATGGAGTTCAGAGGACATCGGGGATAAGGTATGAGCGTGGAAAATGCAGCTGTTATGGCGGCTTATCGCTGTCAAATTGAGAGGTGCTGGACAATGTGCAGGTGAAGCTTCATGCTACATGGTCACGAAATGTGCTCTCCAATGCTCCATACAWCCACTGGCTTTGGATGTCATGGGAGCCTCTTCATTGGCAGTGCCGCTCGTGCCTGATAGTGAGGGCAGTACGGCGGGACTGTTTCATGAGGTGACAGTCGAGTGGAAAGGAGGACTTGGTGACATGTCAATCAATCGACGACATGGCGGAGCAAATTCACGGTTGGTAGATTTGGGAATGCCCTCTTGAGGCAGCCGTCGTCGTTGGATTTCACGGGACTCGTCATAAGCAAAGTCGCTCTGAATCAATGAGTAGAGCTGGACGGCGGTAAAGACGGCATGAAGACAGTCGACTCAGCGTGAGTGCACGACTGCACCTCAGACGGCGGTTTGTCCAGCACTCTCATTATCAGAAGTTCTAGAAATACCCTCTCCATGCACTCGTCACATTCGGTGGTTGTCGCAATCTCCTCACTGGCAGAATTGCTTGTCGTCAAGGAAAAGATTTGAGCGATCTGTGTTTGAGGATCTCGTCATCGCTGCTGCCACAAACAGCCATTCCCAACTTTTCTCTCCTCACTCTCGCTCCCACTCTTAACACCAACAACTGCGCAATGGAAGAGGAGTATGAGCGCACAAACGCTCGCCAGTGGGACGAGTCTCTGCAGAACGACACAACCTCCCGCGCGACCCATGCGGCTCAGCAGCAACCCCAACAGCATCCGCCTGCGCCACGAGTGCCATCGCAGTCCCTGCAGTCTTCACGACCGCAGCTGCAGCACGCTCGCGATGGATATCAGCGCGACGGTCCACACCGCCCACGTCATCCCCAGACGAACAGCGGATGGCAAGGCGCGCATCCCGAGAAGAAACGCAGTTGCCGTGTCCCTATTCCCAGCGATGAAAACGACCATGTCCGTGCGATGGCCAAACTCGCTGGTCAGACACCGCAGTTGCGTGCCGATGCGGAAAAGAGACATCGGAAGCAATTGCAGCGGCAGATATATCGCCTGATGCCTCCTTCCACTCAGTCCTTCGAGTCAGTCAATTGACCCTCATTTTGAGTTGCAAAACTGACATGTCCAAGATCCATCGGTACATTTCGCTGGCCGACCAACGAATGCCGTCCGGATGAGGTCCTCGGTGCTAATCTCGAAGCTCTGGATCCAATCCGCATGAGTACAGAGTGTTACATTACGTCGTCGCGGGACGGCTCCGCCTTCCAGGTCCTAGGGAGCATGACAGGGGTGCAAAAAGCCCTGATGTCCCTGAGGCATACATGTTTTCAACTTGCTTCGCGCAACATTCCCCCGATCCGAAAGTGTGTGTCTCACTGGCGCACCAAGGAACCATGCCTATACGTGCATCTGGGTATGGAGTATTCCAATCCAGAGCCCGGAGTTGCTGCCAGCAGATCACCTCGTTGCGATGGGTTCATGTCCGATGTGACTGATCTTGAGGCGACCAAGATCCGCGAGAATTGCTGCATTGAGGCTATAAAGGCCACAATTGCCGACTCGTTGCGCAAGATCCACTATCTTTGCGCTCACATCCAGTTCCGCATTCGGCTTGGCACGTTTACCCTAGTCTCGTGGAAGGGTCTCGGCGAGAACGAAATGTGGGATCTTTCTGAGTACGAGGAAATGACAGCTATGCCTCAGTTTCGAGGAAGAGTCACCGAAGAGTATGTTGCCCGACTCTGTTGTCATCGACAATCGTTGACAATGACTGCAGACTTGGTGACACCGCAACGGAGAATGATGCGCTTTCTAACCTCCAGAAGGGAGAGAAGGTGCTCTTACCTCATGATCCTATGAAGAGTGGTCTCTGCGAGGTGAGACCAACTTACTCTGCGGACTTTGTGTTCAAAGACGAAGCTGGTAACCTGCAGCTGACCATGTCGTGGTCGCGAAATGAGGACCTTGAAGGTGGCGGTTTCCAGCTCGTGCCGAATGGAGAGAACTGGACTCGTCTGGATCGTGACACGGGAAAGGCTACGGACATGGTCGACCTGATTATGACAGATCTACATACCGGCTCTGCTTGGGACTTCGAGATCAAGACATCACACGATGTGCCTCCTGATCGTGTTCCTCCCGAGCTCCGGAAATTCGCAAAGGGGGTCAAGATCACCGTTCCGCCAGCAGACGACCTTCCCTGCATTGAGTTAACTCACAGCATCGGTCCCATCTATATGAGACGGAGCGCCGTGTATCTCTACAACATCAAAAGTACCGATTACACAGTCGAGCTCTTACATTTCCAAGTCAAAGAGAGGGCTTTGTCAGATCCATCAAACTCGGATTCCACATTCAAGTTGCGCCAACCGCGCTGGAGCCTAAGTGTGTACCGTACGGATTGGGACAATCAATTTGCGCAGAATGAGCGTCTCAAAGTGAGCGATAAGGCGACTTGGAACGACGATTTCGAGGTGTGGTTTCCCCAGGAGGCTTCTTTCGACCAGGCGGGAAGCGAGGCTGGGTTTAATCAACTGCTGCAGAGACTCGGAGAGGTCGAGAAGGTTGTCAAAGGATGGGCTGATGATGGAGAGGAACAATACGATTGAGGAGGCTGCTGCCGAGCGTGATGCTGAACGAGGACATGGCAATAGAGCTGACATGATCTGAGTTGCGATTGGCATTGCTACTTGATCGCTAACAAACTTTGCGCTTGTTGATGTCCAGCAAAGACGACGACTCCTATCGTCAGACAAGTGTGAAATATAGCTTGAAACATAGCTTGACACGGCTGATTTCCACATTGCTCAATACCAGAACCAGACATTGATGGATTGGTAATCTAAACATGCATACTCAAAACTTCTGTCTCCCTAACGTAGGCTGCCACTGCAAAGGATGGCTCTCTTCGGTTGCATTCTCATCTTGCCGCCATACCTTGATCGTCTTGTCCGCTTCGCCAGTAATCAAGCGGAGTCCAGTGTTATCGAAAGTGCTCGTCATGATCCCTGCTTCAGCATCTAAGGATCCAGGCTGCGCTATGCTGTCTTCATACTGAAACTTGTGGCCGGTCTTCCAATCCCAGAAACCCACACTTCCATTGTCGCCTCCACTGAAGAGAACGTTGTCTTCGTTCACCGACAAAGTGTTGATGACTGAGTTGTGGCCTTCAAAGTTCATCATGAAATCTCCCTTGGGGCAGAGCCATTGTTTGATCTGCCCAGGGGACGCTGATGCAAAAGTAAACTCTGTTGGATGCGTTACCAGAGAACGTACGCCCTTCTTGTGATGGGTCAGGACACCCATGGTCTTTCCGGCCGCAAGATCATACATTCGGACCGTGCTATCCAGACTGCTAGAGATGACTTGTGGGTCCGTAGCTTGCGTTACGATGCTGCTCACGGTCTGCTTGTGCCCACTGAGAACGTGGATGTTGGACCTTGTTCGCATGTCCCAGACTCTGACTACACCATCTCTACCACCCGTACACAGCACATCCAGTGTGGGGTGTAGACTCATGGTGTACACGCCAGACAGATGCCCGTGGTAGTGGCGAATGACCTTGTTTGTCTCCAGATCCCAGCATTTGACCATTTTGTCTTCGCCGCAAGAGAAAAGATATGGGTGACGAGGGCTGACAGCAAGGCCTCGCACCGCGGAAATATGGCCAGTCAAAGTAAGTTTGAGAGTGCCGGTCGCGAGATCCCAGATCTTGATTGTTCGATCACCAGCTCCAGAGGCGAACCATTGGTTACCAGGCTCCATGGCGAGAGCACGTACCCACCCAAGGTGGCCGGAGATAACACGGAAGAGCTTCCAGGGAGGATGCCACTGCGGTTTCTGCTGTCTTACGGTATCGCGTCGCACCATGCTGGAAGAAGGTGTGTTGCGCTGTGGTGTCGGTCCATTCGCGTTTGGAGGAAGTTTTGCATTGGCGGTTCCATTGATCCGCGTGAGAGCTGTGGACGACCCATTTACTGCCGCTTGTTGTCTCGAAGCAGACGCATCCTCGATCATCTTGGCCATTTGAGGGTCGCTCGCCTGCTCATCACTCTTGGGCTTCCTTCTCCGCGCCGCCAGTCCTGCTGCTGCATTTGCCTGCTTCTGTGCCAGAGCTGCTGGAAGCTCCTTAACGTCTGCATATTCCAATCGTATTCGTGCTGCAACACTGGCCTTCTGTGCGCGCTCGTGTGGTGAAGCGATGTCAGGTGCTGCTGCAGGCTGTGGTGCTTTCTCCAACGCGTAGACATGGCCGAGATCCGCGGCGAATATTTCGTGCGTGCGCTTCGCCGACCTTTTCACGGCCTTTACTGCGCGCTGTGTGACTTCGGCGGGAATTTCCATTGTCGCAGGCTCCGAGGCGATGAGGTCCTCCGCCATGATGGTGGCTACAATCAAATTCCAGGTGATGGTGTCTCTTGGTACGTCGGGCGAGACCACAATGTCATTCGGAGCTCACGTACTGCTGGATTGGTGGATGAAAGTGATTGTTCAGCCTTAGATTGAAAGTTAAACGGTGAAGTCGCGAATGCGGAGAAAAGTCGGAGGTGGTGAGGCGACTTTCCACGATTTCCACGAGACATCTCTTGTTCACATTCGCTCATCTGGAAGCGCCGCAATGCACTATCTCCATCCACGCTCACGGACGACGGGAACACTCTTCACCACTACTCTTGCCATATCCTTCTTGGTTGTTGCTTTGCCACATCTTCTACCATGTCCCGTTGACCGGAGACAGTTGGCGGACAGCTACGAGACTCCCGATGGCAAGATTCTTCGGCGGAAGAGGAAAGATTTCAATGCTGTTGTTCAGGACGGTAACACCACATATGAAGCAGAGAACAGAGATACGGACCAAATCGGTTTATCATCAGAAGCATCGCTGGCACGCGAATGCCCAATTCCCAAGCCGAGCGGCATTGTCGGCCGAGTGATGGGATTTCAGCATGAAGAACGACCAAAAGCAGCAGAGGTCATCATCTTGAAGAGTCTCGATGGGAGACGGGTAAAACAAGGGAAGCAAGAGAGTGAAGATGGACCTTGAAGCCGGACTGCAAGATGGTGGCAAAATCATGTTGAGCCAGATGGACGCCGATGGAAGAAGCCGTCGACATAAGGGGACAAAGGGTGTCGAACAAATCGAAGATGTCCGCCCTACCTGCTGCAGCCAAATTTGTTGTCCTTCACACCCCAACGACAACACGGTTCAGAAGGGTCATTCGGGACATCAAGACCTCTCTGTAAGGCTGCTTGCAGTGGTGACTGTGTCTACCCCCCACGAGCATGGTCGCCAATTCGCTCTGAAGAGAGCTACCGTGCTTCAGTCTTCGCGTCACGTGGGGCCTCGCCGCATTCGCATGGCTTGTGTGGCCTCGGGCAGTACAGCTTGCCAAGGATCTCGGTCACTTTGGCCAATATCAATTTGGTTCGATGAGCGAAGAGCCGGAAAATTCACGTGTGAGGCYCAAACCCCTAGGTGGGATGAAGATGATCAACACGTTGTTGGTGTCTCCAAGGTCAAGGTTTTGGCGATGCTCAGTCATACGTTTGCGTCCTTCTCCCTCGATGAGGGCCTACTTGCGAATGTCAGCGTTCAGTCAGGTACCATCGATTTATCGTAGGAGGTACTGAGATATCGACGAGACTACCCGGACCTTTCAGTCGTCAGGAGTGCGAATGGGCTCGTTGTGTTGAAACAACAACAACAACATTTCAAATAGAGCGAATCGGCCTGGTAGACACTCTTGGAGGCCGCACTCCACAAGACAGGGGCTTGCTGGCATTCTCGCGTCCTCTCCGGCAGTAGAACGTTGTTTAGTAATGCAGAGAGATGGAGACTTGTGTTGGCAGGACCGCTCGCGCTTGATCGAAGCGGAACTCTAGATATAGAAGATTTCCATGGAATACAATGCGTTATGCAGTCCTCTTTTTAAACTACAGTGTCGAGATTCGGGAGTAGAGCGTCTCGGAGCTTCGGAGTGGATTGTGCATAATGGACTTCAGCTTCGCAATGTTCTTCTAATCCACCCAAGACCGATGTGGAAGTGATTTCGCTTGAATTTGCTCCACTTTGATGCGTCTGAACGTGCTGTAAAGGACATTTCGATATAGTATGCGCTCGGACAGAGTGGCCTTCTGTTCACGTAACTCGAGCTCCCTCGCTCTCTAGCTTCGTTATTGGTCAACGAGCCTCTTGAGTCCAACAGAGAGTCGATGTTCCGAAGGGATGATATGTTTTATTTTTGGGGCGGCAATTGACGGTGGTTCTACGCTATTCGTTACACACACTCGTGTATCTGTGACCTTCCCGCGGTGATGCGTTCTTTGACACCCAAGCAATGCAGAACCATAACACGTCGCTTCCCTGAGATGTTCGTAATCCACATGAAAGCATCTGCACATCATGACAGTGCTACCACCACTCGTGTCCGACACCACACACGTGAGAGGCGAGAGCCAGGGTCAATAGCATAGTCGAGAACTCTCTTGACATTCAATTGGCTGCCGAGATTCAACAGCGCGACACTACCCCAACCCTGACCCTGCTAGAATTAGGTATGAAGGGCCCGATTCATTACAGAAGCAGGGTCCTACTGTAGTAGGGCCTAGGTAACTAGTTGCAAACGTGTTTTTAGACGACTAACATATATCGTACCGAACATGAAGAATTCCAAAAGATGTTGACGAACGCGTAAGTGAAGTGGACTGTGGTGATGTCGTCRGGTCTTGGTTCATTAGTAAGCGTTGAACTCTAAGTTTCGGTTGGTACTTTCCCCACTGCGAATGATCAACACCTCACATTTGTTACCTCGACCTGAACATCAACCAGCAGCACGCTCGCCACGACTGTAGGCTCCACTGGAGCGCATTAACCAAAGCAGTATGGACGACGAAGCAGTACTGCGAGCCAGAATCGCTGCGCTCGCTGGTCAAATCGACGAGCGCAAACATATCGCTGCCCAACCACATGCCTATCAAGGCCCGCCTCACTTCCAATCCACGCGAGGTCATCACCGCTGGGCTCCATATGCGCGCGGCGGCCGCGCAGGCCTCCACAAACCGCACAAGAATCGGACGCTCGTCATCGCGGGTGCTCAAAACAACACGATTGCGAGTCCATGTGGCGATACGATCACCACACGTCCTCCTGTCGCGCCTTCGCCTGCAGAAGATACATTCATCAGCACGCGCGGCGCGAAGGCGAACAAGCTAATGACCAAGCATATCTTTGAGCGTGAACAAAAGCAGCGGCAACACTTCCAGGAAGCACAATCTGAGATTAAGCGTCCCAAGTTGGGTCGTGGCCCATCTGATGATGCCCACGTAACCAAGCCTGCGACACAGCACCGCGAGCTTGAAATCGAGGGCATTCGATTTCAGCTCAAAGACGACGGAAGCAAGCTTATTCGGATTCCCGGTCAGTCTCCATCGTATTGCAACGGCAGCGCCGAACTAAACCCCACAGACTCGGCCACTATTGGAAAGGACACACCCAAAAGGGCCAAGGTTGCAGATGTTAAATTTCTGCGCACCAAGAACGGCAATCTCATCCGCGTAACAGCTCGACAAGCCGATCACAGGTACTTCCACAGAACATTTGCTTTTGTAGACGCTCAGGACTCATCCCTCCACCTTACAGATCCAAGACGCGCATGCCGAAGGCGCAATGCGAGAACTTTACGAAATACGGTACCCTTCCATCCATCCTACCTCGAACTGGCCATGCTAGAGCGACGACCTGCGAAGTTCCAATCGCGCGATGCACGCCGGTAAGCAGACTCCAATGCATACTAACGTGTAGCACAGGTACCTGTACGTTCGGACCCTCATGCAAGTTCTCCCACAACCCGACCAAGGTTGCCATCTGCAAGGACTTCATGCGCAACGGGACTTGCCAAGCCAGAAAGACATGCGACCTGTCCCATGAATTGACGTATCATCGCGTRCCGGCGTGCACTCATTTCCTTCGTGGCAACTGCACCAACAATGCATGCCGCTATCCCCATGTCAACGTGTCCCCTACTGCTCGTGTTTGCCGTGCTTTCGCCACACTCGGTTACTGCGCCAAAGGCCCAGACTGTGACAATCGTCATGYATTCGAGTGCCCAGACTATGCCAATCACGGTCGCTGTGCCGCCCTTGAGAAAAACTCCTGCTCGCTGCAGCATATCGACCGCGCTGGTGCATTGCGTAAGGCCGAAAAACGACAAGGCAAGACAGTCCCCGAAGACGATTCGGACATGTCTAGCGACGAGGAAGAAGGACGAGAAAAGGGCTACAAGCAAGCGGCGTACGACAGCGAGTCTGATGTCGATACAGACATTGAGATGGAGTCGGGCGGCTTTGAGCAGCAAGATTTCATGGCACTCTCATAGTGCAGTTCCTCTGTGTGCAGCACTTTGACCGTGTTCTTTTCAGCACGATACCCTGGCGATGGAGAAAAGGAGTGGTTTGGCTTGGCGATAACTAGATAACTGWAATGAAACTTGCCTGTTGAATGAAATGTCTCGTCTCGGCGTCTAGGAGCGCAATGCGCAGCCCAAAGGAGTATACGTCAGCAAGGCTCTCGGTTGTTCCAGTCGAGAGCGAATATGGAGGATTTCCATTCAATATTTGCTGGATTCTAAATTCTATTTTGTTGCGTGAAGAAGGTGGTGTTCAAGGTCGCTTTAAACAACGGCAGTAAGGTACTGTAGTAGAAAGAAGTGTTGCGATTGGCGCAGTCAAGTGGGCGGAGCGGCCTTCCCCTCCTTCAACAACCAGCGCTGAATGATCAGCACGGCGCTCTTTACTCACACCTAATAAAGAGGATCAATGCTGGGCATCGTAGGAGGTGCAACCAGCTCCTGACCTCGAACATCGACACTGGTAAGGGTCTCTCTCAACACCACACCTCACTTGCCTCTTGCTCTTCATTGCGATTACGACAACGATACCCTGCCGCTGTAGCGATAACGATATCAGCAAAATGCCTAGCCTCAAGGACCTGTTGAAGAAGAAAKAGAAGCTTGAGACGCAGGAATCGCAACCGCAGACTGCACTCACTGTCCCAGAATTCACTTTTATACGATCAACGACGTCCGATTTTGAGACGATCCTCACCATCGGCAACGAGCAAAAGAGCAGCAAGTCAAAGCAGTCGGGCGAACACAAACGGACGCTGGGATTCCGCAGCTCGTCACACTCGGGTAACAGCAAGGACTCATCAGCGACATTGACGGCACCGATAGCCCAGACGGAAGCAGAAAGCAGCACACAAAAGCTTCCTGTACGGCCAAAGAGCGAGCGGCGGCTCTCCGATGTGCTTCACCTGACACATCGGAGCAGATCGCGGTCAACCGCTGCAGAGGCAAGCTCGAATCTCCCCACAGACCTGCCTGATGCGCCAGATTCCGCCGGGCCAGATAATGATGAAGCGAAAGAACAACGAGAAGCGCTATGGGAGAAGCGAGCTACTATGCTTGCCATGAACAGTCCACTGCGCGACGGCCGCATCGTCTCCGAAGCGAGCCAAGGACAAGGACAAACAGTTAGCAAGAGTAGACCTCCTAGTGTATCCATTTCAGATGCCAACGGCGATGTCAACATCCAAGAGGCAATCCGGCTCCATGAAGCAGGTGATCTTGCGAGATCAACAGACATGTTTGAGCAACTCGCCAATCCTGAAGGCGCCAATAATGCTCTTGCACAGGTGCTCTACGGTCTCGCTCTAAGACATGGTAAGCGGCGTGAACCGAAAGAAGGCAGGACATGACATGGGCAGATGTGTCCATGGCCGTCAATCTTTCACGACATCGCTAATATGTTCCTCAAACTTATCAGGTTGGGGTACAACCATAGAGCCCCAAAGAGCGATTCACTTTCTCTCGCTTGCCGCCTCCAACTCGGCTTCCGTTGAGGAGCAGGCTCTGGCATCAGGCGTCAAGAAGGGAGGCGCAGCCAAAGGAGAGCTAACATTGGCGATATTTGAGCTCGCCAATTGTTTCCGCTACGGTTGGGGCGTGAAGAAGGACGCGGTAGCAGCCCGACAGTACTACGAGACGGCTGCCAACTTGGGAGATACTGACGCGATGGATCAGGCGGCTGAGTGCTATCTTGAAGGATTTGGAGGCGCAAAAGACAAGGTACGATCTCCCTCCCATCCTCCACGTGAGCGAGGTCACCATGCATCCTGCTAGGCAGCTTTCGATCGCCCCGAATGTTGGGCATTCATGCACGTCAGACTTTCTCGACGCTGACTGAATGTTGGCACTAGTTCAAAGCGGCACAGTATCTTCGACTTGCGGAGCAGAAAGGCGCCAAACGGGTGGGCGAAAGCTGGTAAGTTCCTATTCCTTGAGCACATCCGCCAAAAGGAGTCATTCGCCGTGGCCAAAGGTCCCGTGATTGATTGATCGCCTGAGACTGTGGTCCGCAGAGCTCGCCTGCGAATGGTGCATACAACTTTCACATGCTTTAAACAGTGGGCGATAACAGCATCGCCCCAGCTGACATGACCGATTGACAGGATATGGAAAGACAAGTACGATCCTCCGAAGTAGTGACATGACACTGCTTGTGTCACCTGTTGATAGTGCTGGAAGGATGAGAAGATACCAGGCAGACGAGATGAGTTTGACGAAATTTAATGTTTGATGCATACATGTAGGATTACAATGTGGACCAAGAATTACTCTCGGTAGTATCGGGAAAGGTGATTTCCTTGAAACACTTCAGCACATCGTCCGCTCTGATCATCTCCGCAAGTATGTCATAGGTCCGTCCCTGAACCAAAGGCCATCGCACAAGGATCAATCACTCGAATGCAATATGTAAAGCTTAGACATCCATCACTGCTACACTCTCGCTGTAGTTCGTAAGCTTGAAGTAGATGTCCCAGAGAAGAAAGAGAAAGTCGAAAGTCTGGTGGCGGGCTAGGTCGTCTGTGTTGTGACGGTAGTAGGAAGTCGTGAGCCGCAACAAGTCGTAAGTGGTAGTAAGATCATGAGTAGTAAGTAGGTATCGTAAATTGTATGTATCTCGTGTTCATCAGGTCGTGAGTGGTGATTGGTGGTCGTGGAGGTCATGTCTCATTCTTGTAAGTAAAGTCGTGACTGGATCGTTTGTCTTGATGAYGTTGTTGCCGTGCTTCGATGGCGTTATGATCGCGAACGATCTCTTTGAACTGCCGGATGACGTCGGCTGRTATCTGTTCCCAAAGTAGGCTGCGGGTGTAGACTTCCGCCTTGACGCTGTGTGTCTGGTGTTCTTCCAGGCTGGCTAGAGCCTCGGCAAGAGGCCGTCGCTGTCCAGCGGTGTCTTCGTTTTGACATGAACTTGGCGACTGCTCGTAGGATGGAAAGTCTGCGTTTGTCATCGACATGTATTGAGCTGGTGTCAGAGAGAACGCTTGGTCCATCTCCTGTTGCTTGGTGGACGCAGTGATGCTGCGATGGACGCGCTCCAATCTGCCCGGCCTAGGACTTCGCTGAACAGCCGCTGAAGGTAGCGGTCGCCCAGCACTGCTGACAGTCGGGCGATCAGACCCGGCTGCTGAGGTCGAATCAAACCCTGAAAGTAGGTCGTTGAGGATTGTCGGAGCTGCAGCACGAACATTGGCCGGCATATTGGGTAGGACAGCAGGCTGTGAGTTGGCCGGCTTAGACGCAACAAACGCTCCACACAGTAACAGCATGAACAGCAAGCCCTGAGCAATTGGTGGATCGTTTCTCGTCTCTGTGAGGTCTTTTGGCCGGGCCTGAACCGCAAGAGCCGTTGCCAATTTCTTGTCCTGAACGGATGAAGGCTTGACTGGTTCTGGCTGATTGTGGAAGACGTCGCCTTGGGGTGGAAAGAAGTCGCTCACACCCCAATCGTCTTGCTGCCAGTCCTGTCCCCCGACGCCCATATGGAGGGCTTCCATACCAGGATACAAATCGGCGTAGGCGCTACTGGACTGCGCCGACATTGGGGGTGCTGGTCCAGCTTCCAGCTGTTCTCGTAGACTATCTCGCTGCCTGCGCAGCTTGGAAGTCTCCTCAGTGTGTGCTCTGACAAGCTCCTGCCTTTCGTCACGCATGGTCTCGATCACGCGCAGAGATTCCTGCAGGCGTTGGTGTATGGTTTGCTGTTCCCGCGAGCGATGCTCGCGTTCTCGATTGAGATCGTTGACCTGTGACTCGAGAGATGCTATCTTTTGCGCATAGCTCTTCTCCTTTACCTCGAGCTCCTCAGTGTGCTTTTTCTTTCGTTGTCGTGAAGCGAGGCTAATATCGAGTCAGCGTCGAACGGACGGTATTCCGCAATCACGAGTACCTACGCAGCTTCCCGGTTCCGCAGTAAACGCTTCTGCTGTTTTAGCTCTTTCAAAGTCTCATCGTCGGTGGCCTGCTCAATGAGATCCTCGATGTTCTGGATGTTACGTTCTTGGGGAATGTCGATGCGGCCGTTCTTCTTGCGAATGCCGTCCCTCCGTTGAAGATCACTTATGCCGTGCTGCGGGCTGTTCGGCCGCATGCGTTTGTGCGAGGGCCTGCTCTCCATTTCTCGCTCCGCCATTCCCATCCAGTCCTGATGGGAGTGCGGGGACATTGGGGTCTGAAGTTGCGATGCCGGGATGAAGTGCTGCGGCATAGCGTGCGGCGGCGGCTGCTGTGCGAAGCTTCCGTGCGCACCATCTGATCGTTGAGAAATGAAATGGGATCCGTCAAAGTGTGGCGGTGGCATGAAACCACCTCCAGCGGTCGGAGTTTCATTCCCAGAGCCGCCTTCAAACGTCCAGGAAGAAAGATGGTGGTGATTGGCATATGGTGCGACATGAGGGTTTGACTGCCTCAAGAAGACGCTACCGTCTTCCTGGTATGAACTCGGTGCTCCTGTAGACGATGGATCTGGGTTCAGACCGTTGGTGAATGAATGATCCCATGTCTGTGAATCGGCCGGGGAAAGTACGCCATTGCTGTTAGCAAACGAGTCTTTCCGGAACGCATCGTGCGGGCTCTGCATCATGTCGGGATCCAAGACGGAGTGGTCCAACAGTGCTGAGCTGTCCGTGTCGATGAACGTTGTCTGTTTGTTGTCCAGCGCAGAGTCCGCCTGCGATTGCGGATAGCCGTATCTGGCATCTGCGTATGCCATGTTTGAGTTACTTGTATGCAAGTACCGATGGAATAGCGTCGACGAGCGGTGAAGACGGCTGTTCCCGTCACTTCTGCAAGCTCACGGGAACCCAGCACATGCCACGCTGCGCCAGCGTGACTGACTCTGTTACGTCCCAGTTGGGATGATGGGAAGAAGGGGATGATGAAAGCGAAGGACAAGGATCGACGGAAATGCGTGGTAGCGGGAAGAATAGTAAGAATGCGGAGGCTTTTGAGCGACAATCAATGCTGGAAGAAGAATAGAGAGTGGCAAGATAGCAGGGACAGGCTTGTTAAGATAGAAGTCGGGCCCAGCCTAGAGAAGAGAGGAGCGCGCGAGTGGGGAAGAGGGAAAGCTGCGGGACGACAGTAGGTGTGGAGGAACACGCGAAGCAGAAAAAACGGATCTCATTCGGTGCCCAGTTGAGCCTGAGGGATCGGGTTGCGCTGCATTAGACTCGACGGTGTGATAGGCTGTCGACGACGGCTGCGGGATCTTGCAGCAACAAGCTCGTTTGGCTCGGCAGGCTCGGTTTGCTGCAAGAGACTTTCACCTTGCGACCCCGGCGCCGCTTGGGATGTTCACCTGTGTTTGGAGCGCTGCTGCCGAAGCGATCGCTCCGTAGTTCATGCCATGATCATGAGGCTGTCTGTGAGTGTGGGTGGGCATGGTGCCTCATGCCGCCGATKGAGATCGCAGCACAAGACGGCCGTGTTTCAGATGCCTCGTGACGCCGCGCACATGGGAAGATTGTTTCTGAGAGGCAGATCACCGCTGTCCATCATCGTGGATTGATCCTGGCCGAGCAAGAACAATGTGATTTTGAAACTTGACAGAAGATTGACAACGGCCACGGTAGCCCGCTCCAACCTAGAATTCCCGGCCGATCGATGGTAACGGTCAAGGGAGGCTCGGAACGTACGCGGGAGTACCTCCTACCAGAGTTTGCGGTCGAGCCCAACGGCGACGGCTTGGGCTCACAGGGCGACATCATTGTATTTAGAAAAGCCTCGATATCCTTCTCAATGCAAGATGACTACTGGCATTGGTCTCACATGCTGCAGCTTCGCTTTGACAGCCGCACCCGCCGCGAGGCCGGCGCGGGCTCATTCGCTTACGACGACGGCAGAAGGGGAAAGCAGAAAATAGCTGGGTGATGACTGCCCGGACGCGTGCTGCTTGCTGGGATGGCGCCGCGACTGGGACGCGAAGACGAATGAGCGGTATGTGTAGTTCACCGCTGTGCCAATGGGCACGCAACGGCGACGAGGCCCGAAACTTGCTTGCATGCCATCACCCAACGCCTTGGTCTTTCAACGAAAGCTCGCCGCTCCGGACCGCTAGAGGACGAAACAATGCTTGCTCTTCAGCCTGGCGCGAGCAGCCGGCGAACACATCCTGCCGCACCTCTGCTCTCCGGATTGATGAAGAGTGCTGGGACCGTGTGCCGCCGCGAGTCAGTTCACCGACGAATTAATTCCCGTCGATCAGATCAGAGCGATGCCATGCAAAAGCGCGAAGAAGATTGCCACATCCCGCCTCCCGTGCGCACTCAGTGGGAATTGCCAACATGACTGTGTTGTTTGGGTGCTCTCAACAGGTTTGCTCCATTCACTTGCGATTACCGACAATCAAGCCCAAACAAAACAGGCCGCTGTTGGGAGCAAATGCGTGCTTTGGTACTACCGGACGCAATATCTACAGGACAATCCATCGCACCGGGAGAACGCTCTGCAGCATTCAGGCAGGTGCCAGCTGCCAGCCCGATCGGGTGCAGCCAGTTTGCAGCAAGCGTCACATGCGAGCATGCAAGCATGGTAATAATGCAAGCTCATCACTGGGCGGCCAAGCGGGCACTCTTTTGCGACATTACTTCCGTAGGGTCACGAGAAGATCACAACATGCGCTTCAGCCGAGGCCAAGCTGCAGAACAGGTGCTTGCTTCTTGTCCTGATGGTGGGGTGCCTAGTTGACGGACGGGCGCTTCGCGAGCTGTACGCGCTGCACGTTGCTCGGCACATCGAAGAGCCTCACTCGGGACAACAACAAYTGTGTCTTGACGCCCAAGATGACCTCACCACTCAACGCTTCGCTGCCAAAACGTTCGGATTCTGGCCATCATCACACGGACGAGGGAGCTCCTTCAAGTGCTTCAGTAAGCGGCTCCGGCCGCGGCACCAAACAGGAAACTTGATTCCGTTCCATTCTTAGGCTCCACGCGCAGCTCTAGGTCGCCTCTAACGAACGGTAGATGGACTGTAGTCGTCTTCGAAGCGGCAGGATGTCGGACTTTATCCTAATGGTTGGATCGTAGTCACTCCCCGAGACGCTGCGATCCACTTTACTGTACTGAAAGCTTGGAAGAACCTCTCATGACGGACCAACGTTCTGTCTGGCATTTAGTCGTAAGAGTTGCGGCTTGTATCAATGGTCTCGAGCATCTGGTATCTCTATGGCACGAACAGGAAATCGAGCTTCCAGTCTGCTCCCGATTATAGCCATCGTATCGCCTCTCTGTTGAGCAACATCTTGTCAATTATCTATTTCCCCGACCTGATATGTCCGCAGATGGGCTCCAACAACAATACGATTGTGGCTAGCACGAACCACTCGCGACGTGCAATCTGCCCCAAGCCGCCACTATCGACAACGATTGACAAGATCTGCTTGTGGACGGAAATGGCGAACTGGTGCGTCATTATCACACCGCCTGGGTGGGAGCGCGGCTTCGTCGGCGACCAGCCGGTTCAATCAGTCTGCACAGCAAGTGTTCGCAACGGTGCGACATCCTATTGGAGTACTACGTTGGCATCTGGCCTATTTTTCTCGACTAGTCCAGCCCTTGCGTACGCCCCTGTATCGAGACATGGTATGCATACATCTGCCCAAATCGTCATACAGACTACTGTGTCTGGAGGCCGAATGGATCCTTACACGTCCAACTGTCCGCCTTGTTCGGGTCACTTAATCCGTCATACTTTGCAATTCGAGGGTACGGGCAGAGTGGTCTCTGCCGGAACACTTCGTCATGAAGCGTATCGTTGGTCCACGTTGTTGCGATAATGCGTTCGGGAGCCCTGTTGGTCTCCGTCCATTGCATCAGAGCAAGCATAGCATCGTGGTCAGCGTCTCTGAATCCCGGGACGCCACTGGTTGCAGTTCCTAGCTGCGCTGCCTGATTGCCACCCGCAAAGTACCAGGGCGCCTTGACCGCCGCTGGAGTTCCTTGACAGTGATTCATGCCGGGGACGAGAAAGAACCGATACCATGAGTCGAGCTCCAAGCCCTGGGTGCCAAGGGTCTTGTAGACCTGCTTGTAGTAGTATTCGGAAGACCCTGTCGGGATGAGACCATCCGCCTGTCCATGGTACTGGAGGAGCTTGCCACCTCGTGTACGGAATGGGCTAATGTCGAAGTTGTCTGCCGTTGCGTTGCCAGGCTGTACTGCATCTGCCAGCTCGACAATATCATACGAAAATTTGTAAAAGTCCCAGTCAAGGATGCCGAGGAAGTATCGAACATAGTCGACGCCGAGACCATTCGGTTGGGAACTCCCAAGTAGGGCATCCCACTGCGCTTCACTTCCGATCTCGAGGCGGGGAAAGACAAACGTCTACATTGACGTCAGCGATCGAACGCGATCCGACCGCTCTCCGGTCGAGGTCACGAAACGCCCTCCGGCGGCTGAGCTCAGAGGCATTGAGAGGGAGAGATAGTGAAACATGACTATTTGACGTACCTGGTTTGTTTCAACGTAGGCCGAATGGATCATTTGTAAAGTGTCAAGTTGTGGTGCTGTCAGACAACCCTGAGCAGTCTGGTTCACAACGCCAGGTGGACAAAGCAAAGCCTCTGCGAAGAAATCGCAGGTTTTTGGACTGGAGATGATGTTGTCTACCACTCCATCCGCCGGGTCGCACTGGCGAAGTACCTCTGCTGCTATTGCAGGAAACAATGCGGACGGTATGTGACTAGACGTAGTGTTCGGCAGGTTGTACAACGCAACCTTATTGGTCCACTACAGATGGCGATGTTAGCGATTTGACCAGCACGTACATTCACTTGCAAGACCGCTAACGCCGCATTCACTTACAGGCTGTAGGTGACTGGTCCACCACGCAGGTGCACCAGCTAGCACACCATCAAAGTCTTCAGGATACATCTCAACCTCCTTCAAACCCTGACGTCCGCCGGTGGAGCAGCCGCTGAAATAGTTGTACTTGGGTTTGCAGTTGTAGTARATCTCGGTGATCTCTTTTGCAAGTACGGTTGAGCCATGCACTAAAAGCGAAGGGGAAGAGGGTCAGCTCCAGGAACTGAGTAGCTCAAGGGACGTTTTCGAAATGCCATGCATGCCTCTCGCCCTTCAGTCCAAATCACTTACTGGCTCTGTACCCCCAATCAGCCACCTTTTCAGGTGCTTGATAGGCCCAAGAACCATCGCTAGAAACGGAGTTGTGGCCCGTGTCCGTCGACATCGTGGCAAAGCCATATCCAACTCCGGCAGCCTGTGCGAGGACACAAATCAGCATTGAAGAGTGAACCTTCAGCGGGTAGATATGCGTACCATGGCGATCCAATTCACGCCTCCAGCGAACCCGCCATTGCCGACTGCCAGAAAGCGTGAATTCCAGTCGTCCGGCAAGAACAGGCCAAATTCATAGGCAGATGTGGAGCTGGAGGTGACATTGATATGAACGACACACAGGGCCCGAAGTTGTGTTGGCGAGACTGGATAAGCAATGTTCGATGCGGGCACCTGGAATGTCGAGTTGTCCGGCAATAAAGATGCTGATATGACTGTAGCATTTGAAGGAAGCAGTGTTTGAAACGCGGATGTCGTGCACTCGAGAGCGAATGTCATGGGAAATAGCAGCGGCAGAATCTTCGCTGCAATGGCAGTCTTCATTGCCAGAACTGCTTTAACAAAAGCTATGCGAGATTATGAAAAAGACGACGGCCCGAGAGGCAAGAAGAATAACAAGAAAGTGAAGTGCAACGAGCCCAGCGAGAATCTTTGTCAACTTCGGATGTATCGCATCGTGGTTCCGTGCGGTGGTGGCTCACGCGCGGGGTGTTGGAACACATTCATCACCTTCAATTCCGCCAAAATCTGCCTCTGTTCATTGCCGAGAGCACCTTTTGATCCCTGACTTCCACGATTCTCGGCTCATGTTACACCGACTGTAGCTGAGACTCCAACCACAAGCCAGCTGGGGCAACGACACATTTCTTGCTCGAGTATTCAGTCCATGGTATTCCGCGTATCTGGTACAAGCCAAGGATGTTCCTGCAGCAGAATGCACCAGCGCGTCCTGCAGCGTCTGTGGAACTGTGTACCTGCGTCCTCACAATGTTCTTGAATTTCCGTAGGACTGGGTTGCATGTCCGTGCGGCAGTGCATGAAATAGTCGCAGAGAGYGTCGTAAAACCGTTTCGCCGCCCTCTATCGATGGCAATGATATTAAATATGCGGCGATATGTAGGATGACGACCAGTTCGCCTCAGAATGGATTTGTATTAGAGCTTCGCCTTGAGAGGCTTTTCAGGTTGCTGGCTCTCCAAATCCTGTACGGCAATGGCAACAACAACTGCAATATCGTCCGGTTTACCACCCTGCCACCCCTCCTGTGGGTAGTGCTGCTTCACCTCTTTCGCAAAAGGGCCATTGCGTTTTCTATCCAAGCCGGCCATCTTGGCTTCCCGCATCACAGCTGCTGCTAGCAGCCCTGGAAGATAAGATTCCTGGGTCGCATTCTCAACCGTGCGTGGTAACGAACGAATCAAGGTGCTGTTGACCATGGTCTCGGCCCCGTTGTCCGACGTAGACCAGTAGCCACCTTCCTCCATTACACGCGTGACGATGGCCAACGTGTCTTGAGCAGACAAATTGTCCCAGACGCCGTCAGTCGCAAACATCACAATGTCACCATGCCTGAGCTGATGCGTGAATACATCAGCCTGCGCGGGTGTCTCGCTGTAATGTGTTGCGCCTCCAAAAATGGCGTACTGGGCCTGGGTTTTGGCAGGAACCTTGGATAGCTGATATGGCGTGTTGAAAGCGTGTGTCTGAACTACAGATCGATGGGCAACTTTGCCAGGCGCAAAGACCAGATAGCCAGAGTCTCCCAGATTTGCGGTTTCAAGAGATCCCTCAGCATTGGCTACACCCAGGCTGGCCGTGCAGCCGCCAGCGGCGATACGCGGATTGGCCATGACTGCCTCATAGGCAGTCTGCAGCAGCGGCTGTGGCTTTAGTAGATTGCCCTCATCAATTCCCTCGTGAATGTTGGCGGTGCCCGCCATGAGGCCACACAGCGCCTGGCTGTATACCGACGGATCGACGCCCTGATCCTGCCATCCGCCCACACCGTCTGCCAAACCGAACGCCACGTGATGCGGGCTGCCGCCGATGGTTGTCGCGAAGAAGGCATCCTCGCCCGAATCGCGCTTCACGGAGCGCAGATAGGGCGGCGACGGCGAGGCCTGGGTGGAGGCATAGATCCAGAAATCGCGCTCGAGCTTTGGCGCGCGCGGTGGAGCGGTCTTGGGGGACGCGGCAGCGGCGAGGCGGTAGGTGAACTGGCCGGCTGGAGATGCAGATGATGCATAGGACCGCAGCAGGGCGGGGGACGAACGAGCTGTCGATGTTACTTTCAACGCCTGTTTCATGAGCACGGAGGAGGCGGACATTGCAGCTCGCGAGAGAGGATGTAACAAACGACCAGGCCTGTCAGCAGCAWCTCATTGCACGCCGGGAGGTGATGGAAGGATCCCGATGACAAGGTAGTTGGTGTTGTAGGGAAGAGTTGAATCAGTTTGGTGGCATTGGGTTGGAAGGTTACAAGGTACCCGTCGATCTCCATCGTGGTCAAAGTTAAATCATAATTCATATACACAGCTTCGCCCGCCTCACATCAACTACGTTATTTTCATCGCCTTGCACCCACACACTCACCWTGTCCGTCCACCCCTCGCGGCAGGCCTATGTGGCCGACGAGAACGAGGTAAGCAAAGCGCGCATCGCATCAGAGAGTCCGATATTCACAAAAACTGCCAGGCCCGACCCAGAACTGACGGTGACTTCGTGGCAGGCTGACGGCAGCATCTCGCTTGACAACATCCGTAAGTATCGTGAGGCGGAAATTGGACAAGWCTTGGCTCTCATTCTAATCACTCATTCAGCCACCGATACCAACTACCAGCTTCCATCCGCCAACGGTGGTCCTTCCCAGCGTGCTTCGGTTGTGCTCGATGAGTTTGCACGAAAACGAAGGGCGGCGGCGCTGGCCGTACCTACCGATGACCAGCGTGTACGGGCGGTATTGCGAGCGCGTGGAGAGCCCATAACACTGTTTGGCGAGAAAAAGGACGACCGACGAGAGCGCTTGCGAGGGCTGCTGCTGGCGGACCAGGATGATGGCGGAAGTGGTGATGAATCAATGGCAGATGCGGATGAAGATGCCGCAGATGGTCCCGAGGGCGAGTTCTACACCGAGGGAAACCAGGACCTCCTCGCCGCGAGACGAGACATGGCCAAATTCTCACTGCCCCGCGCTGCCCAGCGACTGGCGTATCAAAAAATCGAGAGCAAAATCCCAGTACCCACACACGTCCGGCACCGAAAGGCTGTCAAGGAGAAGCTGGCCGGCGTGGAGCTATTCGGGAGTCAAATCGCGAGCGAGCGGGCAGTCAGCATAGTGCGGTTCTCACCGAATGGCGAGCTGGTGGCATGCGGCGATTGGGCAGGAAGCGTGAAGCTACTGGATGTGCCAAATCTGGACACGAAAGCGGTACTTCGTGGGCACAAGGGTGTCGTGGGAGGCATATCCTGGGTTCCCACTGCCACATTGCCGTCTTCGACAGTCGCGCCAGAGCACGTCAATCTGGCATCTTCGGCACAAGACGGCGAAATCCACCTCTGGTCTCTCACCCAGGACACTCCAGTTGCCTCCCTCAGCGGTCATAGTGGTCGCGTGTGCAGAACGGAATTTCACCCATCGGGACGCTATCTTGCCAGTGCTAGCTACGACTTTACGTGGCGGCTGTGGGACGTGAATACCACCACTGAGCTTTTACTACAGGAAGGTCACAGCAAGGAAGTCTATGCTGTTAGCTTCAACGAAGATGGTAGCCTCATCGCAACCGCCGGTTTGGATTCAATCGGGCGTATATGGGACATGCGCACTGRACGGACCGCCATGCTACTGGAAAGTCACATCGCTCCGATTCATGCCGTAGATTGGAGCTCTGACGGAACACGAGTAATGACGGGTAGTGCCGATGGATTTGCGAAATGCTGGGATCTGCGCGCTGTGAAAGAAACAGCCAGCATCGGCGCACATGTCRGCGGCGTTTCTGATCTCAGGTGGTTCAAGGGCACCGACGGACCGCTCTCCGGCAAGTTACCTCAGGGTGATATCAAGATGAGCAATGGCGATTCGGAGCACGGATCACAAGAAGAGATGCAACCAAAGACGAGTGGTACCTTTATCGTTTCCAGCGGTTTCGACAAAGCAGTCAACATCTTTTCAGCGGATGATTGGGCGCTGTGCAAGTCTCTTACTGGCCATGATGGCACGGTTCTGTCGGTCGATGCCACTGCGGACTCGAAATGGATTGCGTCTTGTGGCCGCGACCGGACCGTCAAACTCTGGGCGAGAGACGACATGGACGGAATCTAAGCTCCAAGATCTAGGTATATAAACTCAAAGGCAGCAATGTCCGCTGCTACCAGTCGAAGTCTCTTGGATCAACGCTGCTGCTGTGCCGCTATCTCACGATAGCTTCCTCTGGCAGATGACTATGCTCGAATCCTCGACACCGGAAAGCCATCCAAGTAACGTACAGCGACATCCTCTGGCCACAGAAAACATCACAGCTTCCCTTTTTCATGTTGCACATAGTGCGGTGCGTCTGCCATGTACTTTTGGTGCTCACAGGTGGCAAGCAGGACCCCGTCAACTTCCCTTTTCATCACTCCGCGGACAACAGCCAACCGGCGCCCAATCTGAATTACCTCCGCCTCGATCAGACAAGCCTCTCCCTCGATAGGTGGTCTCAAATACGTGACCGACAATCCCCGGCTGACGCCCAAAGACGCCCACCCCTCCATATTACAAGCGATAATTGCAAGGGACGTGGTCATATCAAAGAACGTTGCGATGGCGCCTCCGTGGGTCGTGAGCCTTGATGAGCCTTCCGGCTGATTGGTATATGATGTTGGGACATTGAATGCAAAGGTTGCTTGCGCTAAGATGCCCTTGCCTTTGTCTTGAACAACTGCCGATCGAGTTGTCACGGACTTGCAGAACGCTCTGTCGAAGTTGGATTTCGAGATGTTGTTGGCGTGGTATTCCAAAAATGTCTGCATGTACTCGCGAGCGTCTGCATTTGTGAGGGACTCCATGGTCCTCTTGTGCAGCTGGCAGCTGATCGTAAGAACGAGTGGGGCACCGCGATTTGTGGTGTAGTGGCCGTAATCAGTAAGCGAGTCCAACTCTCTTGGTCCTCGACGTAGTCCCAGGTGAGACGATGCTGTCTGGGCTCTTGAAAGAGTGTCTGGGATTGGAAGGCGACAAACGCAGTCGAGGAAATCATCGAGGATTGGCTCTCGCAAGCCAGTCCTTAAAGGTGCCGAGGTGCAGTAATTTGTCTGCTTTCTGGAGCCGAAATGGAGGCAAATTAGCTCGATTGAGAGACTCGGMGCATTTCAAATTCCATCGCCTGATGATACATCCGTATTATCAATAAAAGTATTGAGCTTTCTCCTCTTCACGTACCTTCTCGCAACTTTCGTTCGTCTATAAAAGTACGTCCGTTGGTTTGATGAAGCTCTTCTTGTCACTTTTGATCAGCATCACAGCAATTCTCATAGCCGTCTACCAGCAAGCGCCCTTGGTCCAATACATGCGAGGCATCCTACGAACTTCGACCATCAACAACTTGTCAAAAACTTTGTCATTGAACGCTAGCCGGACTACTTCCTCGATGGCGTCTTCAACTTTCGTTGGGCTTCCTGTCATCCCGCCTGAGGATCCTTCACTCAATGCTGTCTCGCCAAAACCTCGCGGAATTCAAAAGATCATCGAAGCTCGTCAGCAGGCCGAAGGGGCGGGAGCCACAGTACGTCGATCAATTGGAACGCCCAAACTGAAGAACTTCACCCCGTTCTTAATGCTTGATCATTTCGCTATCGCACCTGGCGCTGGATTCCCGGATCACCCACATCGTGGACAAGAGACGATTACGTATCTCATCGATGGAGCTGTCGATCATGAAGACTTCGCAGGTAAGTCTTGATGCCTTGGAAATTCTCGTAAACCCGAGCTTATACTGATCAATCAACCAGGCAACCGTGGGACGATAGAGAGWGGAGATCTACAGTTCATGACAGCTGGACGTGGCATTGTCCATGCTGAAATGCCACATGACGATGGCCATGGCAGCACTAACGTGGGAATGCAACTTTGGGTCGACCTACCGAAACATCTGAAAACCTGCGAGCCCCGTTACCGCGACCTCAAAGCCAAAGAAATCCCCGTTGCCACGGCGGACGACGGCAAGGTCACAATCAAAGTGATCAGTGGCCGCAGCCAGGGCGTTGATAGTCTTCAAGAACTAGCCTACACTCCAGTATGGCTGTTGGACGTCACCATTCAACCGGGTGGTCGTCTTGTTCAGTCGCTGCCAGCCGCCTGGAACAGCTTTGCCTACTCACTGGAAGGCAACGTAACATGGGAAACGGGCGCTACGAAGCAAGTGGTACCACAATACCACCTCACAGTATTCGCGCAAGCCGGAGATCAGGTCATCGTTACAGCACCATCAGATGCCGAGGCACCATCGAGGGTCATTCTTGTAGCTGGCCTGCCCCTGGATCAACCGATTGTGCAGTACGGTCCATTTGTGCTCAATGACGCAAGTGAAGTGCGCAAGGCTCTGATGGACTATTCGACTTTTAGCAATGGATTCGAGAGAGCGAACGGATGGGAGTCTGAAATCGGCAAGACTATGGTTTAGGCGGTTGCAAACCGTTGATTGTACAGTATGTGATTTGGGCGTGGAAGGCATTTGATTTGATTCACGAGTACATGAGCGTAAAAGAAAGAGATGCCAATATTGACCTTTGAATCATCTGTTCGTTCCCCTCTTCCTAAGTAACAGAGAAGGTAGGTGTTCGAATCTGCCATTCCTTTCACCCTTACAAACAGAGCGGGGATTCAGCTACAGCAAGTTTCATCCTAAGCAAGCCAAAGATGAGAGAAAGGAAAACGCTCGTTTCTGTTGGTTTCGGTCCGACGCAACTAAATTTCTACCTTACGCTCGTTTTCAACTTGACGAACGAGCACCGCGCTATGAGGAACAAATCTAGAGTGACAACAGAGGCTTACTTGTGGGAAGGCGATCCGACCAGCTTGCTACAAGCTCGGCCTGCTCTCATGGAAATCTCCATGAACTTTGCTAATGCCCTGAAATATCGAGAAGTATGAAATGACATGACCTATAACCTACGGCACGAAGGAGTTTAATTCCATGCCATCACCTGCCAGTCGCGAGAAGCACCCAGGGTTGAGCAATAAGATCATTCACTTCGTAACCTCATTCATAATTGCATTTTCACAGGTGCTTCGCTATTTATCCCACGCTATCTTCAATGAGGTGCCCCGCCAGGTCCTTGACATGTGAATAGTCTATTCGGACGTCCACCAAGCTCAGCCCCTTGTGAGCCAAAGCAAGTTCCATGACCTCCTCGATCTGWGAGGAGTCACTAATTCTGAAACCCTTCCCGCCGAAAGCTTCGGCGTACTTGACGAAATCGATGCCTCCAAGACTGATACCTGAGGATCTTCCGTATTTCATCTCCTCCTGGAATTCAACCATGTTGTATGCCTCATCATTCCAGATGAAGTGTGTAATGTTACAACCTTGCTGTACTGCTGTGCTCAACTCCTGGCTGGAGAACATGAAACCTCCATCCCCGCTGATCGAAACGACTTTTTCCGAGCAAGGCGGATCCTGTGTAAGTGACGCTGCAATAGCCCATGGCATACCAACGCCCAAAGTCTGTTGGCCATTGGAGCATAAAAGTTTCCGCGGTTCGTATGCGAAGAAGTACCGCATGAAGTAGATGTAGCACGTGCCAACGTCGCATGTGACAGTGGTGTGCTCCGGCACACGCTTTTGAAGGGCCGCGATGAATTGCAGAGGATGAACTAAGCCCGCGCTCGTGGTGTTTTGAAGATCGTGCTGCCAGGCACGAAGCTCTTTGGTCAGTCCTCGGCAGAATTCGTCTTTTGAGGGATCTGTGACGTTCTTGATTTGCTCCGACAAAGCGAGAATGTTCTCCTTGACGGAGCCCAGTAGCTCAATATCAGGATGGTAGTAAGTTCCGTAGTCACAGCTGGTGTAGTCGACATGAACAATGTTCAGATTGCCATGGGGATTCCATGAGGATGCGTCGTACTGGAATATGTGTTAGCCGCGATCTACGGGAAGTGAATTTATGAGCGATGAAATAAAGCTTCCGCCTATTTCACGGAGGACCAAGGCAATGAGAGGCTGGTTGCACCGTTGGAACAGGTAGTGCTGTGAGAAAGTGCATGACCAGTCTTCCGGACTGAACAGATCTTACCTCTGTGGGATCGTATCCTAGTGCAATGATGCAGTCTGATTTTGCTAGAATTCGATCGCCTGTCTGGTTGCGGAACAAGCCTACTCTGCCAAAGAATACCTCGTCGGCGAGCTCTTTGGGCACAGCACCAGCTGCCTGGAAAGTTTCCACGACTAGTCAGAACGATTAGGGAGTATCATGGCATTAAGTGTGAATTTGAGTACTCACCCGCGATCTTGTGCTTTCGTAAAAACGTGCGGACTGCGCCCACAACTAATTTGCTGCTCGCTCTCTGTCCAAGAAATAGCACGGGCCGCTTGGCATTGTCTATCATTGAAGCGACCTTCTGGATGTCGGCCGTGGGAGAGCTGCCGTAAAGTGGAGCCTTGAAAGCCTGCGATGGAAAAGCCGTGATCTTTGACTTGGCAGCAGCAACGTCCATCGGGAGGGATATGACAGCACTTCCCTTAGGGTTGCCATTGGCCGTTCGAAAGGCCGCGAGAATGACTTCAGCAGCTTGATCTTCCACATCGACGTTGGTGGCCGACTTTGACGTGGGACGGAGAATGTCGAGGGCTTTCATCGATTGATGGGTGTGCTTGGTGCTCAACAGTCTTGGTACAGAGCCTACGATGGCGACAACAGGATCTCCCTCGGTGGTGGCAGTGACCAGTCCGGTGGTGAGATTTCCCGCACCGGGTCCTGAGGTCGCAATACACACGCCAGCAGTCCCGGTGATTCTGCCCACCGCTGCGGCCATGAAAGCAGCATTTTGTTCATGACGGCAGATGACTTGGCATGATTGTCAGTGTGTGACCGGGCGAAGCATTGAAACGGGCATTGCGTGCAACTCACCCAACTTGATCTCGGGATGATCGCTCAGTGTGTCGAAGATGGCGTCTACCTTTGCGCCCGGAATGCCAAACACAACCTGCATGGATAATCTCACGAGTCAGCGGATGTGTGCTTCTCGGAAATGGTCCGTGCTCTGTGGAAGCTGGCTCTCACCTTGACGCCGGCATTGTAGATGCTCTCAACAATGATCTGGGCAACTTGTTGCTCTGCCATGGTTGATGTGATGGCAGAAGGTGCCGCTGAAGAAGAGAAACGAAGGATTTTACAGCAAGTGAACTTGTTGCAATGTTTCTCAACATATGTCGAGCTTGTTTCCGTGCGAGTCTGGGGAACGCGATACGTCATATTATGTAAAGCAAGCTAGTGATGATAGCAAGGGCCATTGAAATTTACTTCGTAAAGGCATCTGCGATTCAAAAAATGTTCCAAGTAAACGGGATCGACGGACTACGGCAATCTCYCGACAAACCCTCGCCATTGTTCAGAAACTGGGACGCCGGCGTATGAGTCTGGCCCCATAATACATAGATCTGCGGGACAAGATGAGTTTATTCACCGAGCCCATCGCAGCTGTTCTACTGTGCCACGACTTGTCTGGTCAGCCTACCACAGCCAGTACGTGTAGAAATGAGAGTGTAGGTATGTGTTGGTAATTACGTTCATCTGGTTCTAATCCCAGCTGTTTCCTCTTACTACAAATCGTGGCCCTACTCATCTCTCCCTGCTGCCGGCTCATCCTTCTGCCAATTGCGAATATAAGACTCATTTACATCACGATCATCCGATAGGTAAAACCGCGCAGCCTCCGCCCCATCAAACACCCCATTAGCATCTATGAACTTGTCTTTACTTCCATAGTAGATCGGAAAGGCCTCGTCAGGCTCTCCAGTCTCTCCTAAAGCACAAACAAAGGACCAGGCGTGCTCTGGTTTGATACGCCATTCATACCAGGTTTTGGAGTGAAGAGGGAGAATGCCAAACTTTCCAAAGTGCAGAGCATTCTCCTCTCCGAAGCGCTTATTGTAATGCAAGAGTAACAGAGTTCCGTCTTGAGCACTGCGTGCATCGGCGATGCCTTTGAAGTTGTGGTTGATATTGTCGCACGGGCTTCCCTTCTCCAGAATCTATTCCTGGCAATCCCGAACGGACGCACCGATGAATTCGGTTTGAAAATCCTCGGTTCCAGTGAGCCCTCCTTTTCGAAGTTCTGCCATCCTGTTGTTGACTACAAGGTCGCGACTCTTAACAACAGTGAAGACTTTTGGGCCGTCCCCTTCCATCTCGATGTTCGAGGCCATGCGAGTGAACTATGGATGTTTGTCGGTCATTTCGATATTACTACCACTTCACAATAGATCCACTCGACGTACCGGTTTGGCCTCCTCAGCAATGCAGAATAGCAATCTTGCAGTCATCGTGTCACCTTGGTACTCTGACTTTTTGGGCTTGAGCTAGGTGGAAGCACTTCATTTTGGAGTTTATTGATGATGGAAAGGAAGAGGAAGTGAAGGAAGAAGGGCGAAAGCAGTACACATATAAACATGTATCCACCAACAAATACGTGGGATGACGTCGCGGGAGGATCGCCAAGAATCAGATGAAACCATGTGCGAGAACGCAGATGTATTCTTGCGCCAATTGCCCCCCCCAGCAACTATCTCGTCCGGATTCCCGTCTGAACGAGTGACTCGAAATCATCCTGCTGACCAGAATTCGTAAATCGGCCACTTTCATTGACACGACTCGGCATTTAGCAATGGTTGCCAAGGTCAGACAAGCAAAGCTGAGGGCAAGTGCCTTTGAGTTTGATGTTGTAGATCTTGCCAGAAATGAAGAGTACTAGAGATGGTTGTTGTCTGAGCCAGTTCTTGAGAGGATGCTTGCGAGACATACATGTATGTTGATGGCTGTAGAGAAAGGCCTACCTCAGTTCACCCACGGCTCATGCTCATGTTCCTTCGACTCTGAAGGGAAGGACTTTAGGAGCCCACTGTCTATCTCGAAAGGATGTCCAGCGTCCCAAAGATCACCATGCATCGTAATCGGGCATGCGACTCTCGTTGGCAAGTCAGATAGTTAATCTAGGAGTTAAATTCATATAACTTACAGATGGGGAAGACGAAGTACTGGATCTTATATTCAGCGCTATTCACTCTGAGGCGCTTTGTAAGAGACCTAGAATAACCGTACCTTCCTTCCTTAGACGCACCTACGCTCGTATTTTACGCGAGATTTCCAATTAGATACAAGCTAATTTCGGAATTACGGAGCGCCTGTTCGGAGGTAGAGCGCATTCGCCGTTTGACATCATCTCATCCATTTCCAAAGCGATCCGACAAGAAGTAATCGATTTCCTCTTATGGCCCAACCGGCTCCAGCGAGTTCGCTGAAGCGAAAGTTCAATGATGAGCGATCCGGCCCAAGCACAGAGGAAATCGAGAAGATATCTCGTTCAGCAGCCATATATGATCGAGAGTCCAAATTCTACGCCATATACTCTCCCACCATCAAACCCAAAGATCTTCAAGCTCTCGACGAAATTACTACTGCGTCACACAAAGTTGTTGGCTTTAGGAGGGAGAGTAATCAGCAAAGTATCAACAAAGCGAAACTCTTCGTCACAGGTTCCGACGATGATGGCGAGAAGTATGCTGGGAAGAAGATTGAAAAGGCGCTCGAGGCTGCGGATGTGATCGGTTCTTGTGTCGTTGCTCGCTGGTATGGTGGTGTCATGCTCRGACCGGTTCGATTTGAGCATATTGAGAATTGCGCCAAGGAAGCTATCAGTCGCTATCGAGAGCAGGAGGCAGAGAGGCAGTCGAAGAAGAGAAGACTGGAAGAGGAGCAGCTGGAGCACTCCAAGCTGTCAAAAAGCCTCAAGGAGCGAGATGAAAGCATCGTCGTCCTGAGGACTCTTGCTGATCGCAAAGAAAAGGCGGCAAAGGGAGTTTCCACGGAAGAAGATGGGGCCAAGGCCTCAGATAGCGTACCAGAGGGTGAGAAGGCCCAAGCCCCGGCGAAGACGGAAATCGACTACACTGTGATGCCACTGCAGCGGCTGCGGGGTCTAGCAAAGGCACGAGACGCTACGCTGTCTTTCCTACTTGCACGGATTGACAAAGCTGAGACGGCCTCCGGTGGATTGGGTGTGGAAGAGCCACCGTGAGGTGGCCAGTAAATCAGTCATGCAAGACTCAAGTGAGTATAATTTACAGTCCACCGGAATTTTGACGCAGCCATTCACGAACTTGAGGCTCTTCGTGTCTCTGTAGACGCCAACAGCACTGAGCTACGAGCGTCTTGGTACTAGACCATGAAATCCAGTTCCATTGGTGAGAGGGCCACGTGAATCAAAATGAACAGGTGAGCCTGTGCATGTCTTTCACTTTATCGTATTGATCATGTCTGTCGTTCTGCCCTCTCTACACCATGCGCATCTAAATACGAGTCCCTGTTTGGCAGCCCTTTATCGCCAATGTGGTTGAGCACGCCAGCCTGCCCGTCCAATGCAAGTTCTTCATCCCTCGAGCTACTGGAATGTCCATCTCCAATATCCTGGCGACTGACGTTATCATCTTGCTTGGACGTCATCGTGGAGAACTTGGACCGAGCCCGAATCGCAGGGCCGTATCTTGGGAAAGCGGTAGTCAGCAAATAGCTCATGCAGCTCTAACATGGTAATGACATACCTGTGAAAGAGAAACGGAATGGGCACCAGCAGGATGCCTATGCCCGCAATCAAGCTTCCAGCCCCTCCTACACCGAGTGCTGCGAACCTAGCGGAGTCAGTATCTACCTAAGGTACTGACACACTTCACAATGTTTGTCTTACATCTGCTGAGTGAATAGCGGCGCAATCGCTCCGAACAGGCTGCGACAGACGGTATTCGCTGCTACTGCACTGGCTGCATATTCGTTGCTAGATCAAGGAGATGAATATTAGCGTGAGTCACGCGAACTGTATCAAGTTACGAAGTAAACTCACTATACATCCATCAGATAATTCAAGTAACCCTGCTTACGCATTGTCAGCACAATCCTAGAATCCGATCTATCTGGACGTGTACAGGTCCCTGAAACGTCCCGATATACCCTCTACAGGAGGCGAGCACCACACTGAGTAGGATATAATCGCCAACTCACGCCAACTTACCACGAACATGAGTACGGTGCTGGTGGCTAGAAAGGTTCCAGCGACTGTCGGGACCGCCCAATGGATAGAGTCGTAATTGGCACTCCATGCGAACCAGACTGCCATGGTGTCAGTGGCGTATATTCTGATTAGGCAGGATGCCAGACCTCGAACTTACACATGGTGATTGGGAACAAGACACTGCCAACCATAGCTAAAGGTAAACGCTCCTCCGGCGTCCGCTCGATCCCAGCAAGCATTCGCTTTCGACCCAGAGTGGATTCGTAGAAGACAAGAGCACCGGCGATACCCGCTCCTACTAGCTGGCCAATCAGGGGTAGAGCTCCGAGTCCAGCATTCCATCCCCGTCGCTGTTGGAAGACGATGGGGTAGATGGTGAACAGCATGTAGATAAGAGCGTATATGACTGATAGATAGATGGCGACCAGGAACGAGATAGGGTCGAGCAGGATGATGAACTAAATAAGCGTGTTGGCCTGTTGTAAATCGTAAAGGGACTGATGGCAAGTCTCAGGCAGTGCATTGAGGGCTGCTCACAGCTGGGTTGGACGTTGTCCAAGATCCCCACAGAAAAGAAAAGAATGGGGACTGAATAGAGAGCCTTCTTACCGGACGAGTCAAGGCCACGCGAAAGACACTGGAGAGGGTCTGATTCGATGCCTCGATAGGTGACTGGACATTCTCGTACCCCGGCACCTTTGCCTTGCGGATTCGTCTTGCTTTGTTGGTGAGGACTCTTGACGGCAAGGTCTCTGGAAGAGTGAACATTATGGGAATGGTGCCCTGCTCTACCATTAGAAGAATCTTAGCAATCGGCTTGGAGACCCACCGCGGCGAAAAAGATCAGGACGAAGAACGACCATTGCCAGGATTTCGTCACCTCCAGAAAGCCAGATACTACAGGACCCAGACTTTCGCGAGAAAGATCAGCAAACTGCTGTTACTGGCCTGATTTGCTCGAATACTCACGCTGGTCCGGCAGTGGTCATTATTGCAAATAGAACTCCAGCATTACCTCTCTCGATAGKCGGCCATAAGTCAGGCAAAAGACCAGGAACCACGCCTGTTGTACAAATCAGTAATGTCTGAGGACTTCCGCCGAGGAAGATGCTTACTGAGGGCACAGCTTGCCATAGTGCCTGTGAGGAAGCGCCCAATCAGCAGAGCGGCAAACGTTGGAGCAAATGCACACCTATGCGAAGGAAGGTAGATGTCAGTGCATTCTCAACATGGAAGCTCCACACCACGGCAACGTACAGGAAGTTGAAAGCGAAGTAACCGAAGAAGGCGATGTAGAAAAGGTATCGACGACCATCTTAGCTCTGGTCAGCACCCGTTCTCAATCAAGCCATGGAGATAGATATATACGATACAGTATTCTGAAAGCGGAGCCCAGAAGAGCGGACCAAAGCAATACCCAAGCAAGAACAACGTCGTGACCAGATTGGAGACCAGTATTGACACTCCAAAGTGCCCCGAGATGCTTCTTATACAACCGGTGGGAGAACTCGACGCAAAAGTCGCATTGGTTACCAAGATGATCGCGGCCACGGTGATGTACCTCCAAAACGTCAGCTGCTWCAGAATGCGCGTGGCTCTACTTGTAGGGTTGAAATACCATCTTCGAACGGAGCTCCACTTTGCAACGATCAGTCCATCAATAACAGTATTCATTCGTACAGAACAGTGATGAGAATACGAACATTCTTCGGATTCTCAATATCGTTTGGACTAAAGTCGACATGCCCATCCTCATTCAAAGTTACAACGCCATCGATTGCAAGTTTTGCTGAACGGTACGGCTTCGCTGTGGGACGTGAAAGAGTCTGCTCGAGCTTCTCCCCGAACGGCATGACTGTTGCAGCAGCGGTGGGGGAAGCGAATGTAAGGTAGGCAACAGCAGAAGAAACGAGCAAAAAACAGAAAACTACAAAGTCAAACCCATCGATTACCTACCTACCTGTGCCGCTGCACACGCAGTCCACGGGCTGCGAGGTGCCGTCCACGAACATTGGACGCCCAAGCCGGCATAGCGGCGCGAACCAGTGCTTTGGAATTCCAAGTGAGGAGGAGGTACCCGAGGGAATTCTCAAACTCTGTTGCAGCATAGTCTACATGACTGCCGGCGGAGGGCGTATAGTGCAAGACGCACGGGGTTGGATGATCAGTAAACAGATACCTATTGTTTGCTCAACCCCTCTATTCGGTGCTCGTCACAATATGCGCATGTAATGGTCGGGTTGCCGGGCTCGTCAAATCACGAGATGCCCGTTCTCGCCGGCGTAAGGAAGGTGCCTGTTTGCGCTCATCGGAACACACGCTCCCTTGGCTCTCTGCTTCCTAAAGTCGTGGGTTGATGGCAAGATGGCAAGTCGATGTTGTTCTACAGCTTGGTAGTCTTCATCATCAAGTGAAGTCGTTTTGATTGGCTTCCGGCTTTGACATCCCTACAACCCTATCTATCGTCCACAGTCTATCGCTGACTCGGTCAACTCGGTGTCGCCCGGACAAGTCTCCGCTCATGCTGTCCTACCAAATTAACAGATACCGAATGATTGCAAGATACCAAAGAGATCGCAGACCTCATTGCTGCCAGGGGCGACCTTCGCCATACAAGACGCACTTACTTCAAAGAGAGCACTACGCGAGAGGCTTTGTCATTCTGGAAACTGTCAGGGATCCAGTCGTTCCGCTTCATGCACGAACTTCCACGTTGTGATCCGAATCGTTATCATAAAAGTCATACCATCCATCTTAGGGCCTAATGACCTCGACAAACAGAGCCCGCATTGCTTTCAAAAAGGGTCCCAACTCCTTGGTCTCGTTCAGTGCGTCCTGCGCAGTATCAACCTCATCTCTGTTCAACCGCGGTTTGGTGCTTGCGACCTCATATTCCCTCCCGCCAATCTTGAGCTCGAACCAGCATTCCCTCKCTGCGTCCCGCTCGTCGATACAGACAAAGATGAACTTCAGGCAATCGTCGATTCCCGTGCCCTCCATCCGCATCCCCAGACACGTCTCCCAGAAGCGCAACTCGGGCACGTTATGTCTCGCCTGCGCGTCGAGTGATCGCTGATGGGCGGCTTGGGCTTCCCGACGTTGCCGGATGGCTGCCTGTGTTGACGCAATCTCTGTCTTCAGCTGTTCGCGTCGCGAAATGTGCTCCTCCTTCTGTGCGGTGAGAGAACGGATGGCTTCGTGCATCTCGTCCGTCTCCTGCGCCTCTTTTGCAACGGTATGGGCATGATTGGACGATTTCGACTCCAACTCGGAGATGGCTTGTTTGCGGTGTCGTTGTTGATCTGACGACATGTCAATTCCTCCTCTCTCTCACCGTATGGATCCAATCATACCCTCTAGGTCCGCGACTGTCATGCGAAATGCATTACGCTCTTCCAATACGCGCTTGCGACCGCGCTCAATGAAATCGTCAAAGCGCACGGTGAACTGGGCCATGCGCTCGCGCAAGTCGTTGAAATTGAAGTCGACGACGGGCAGCGTGTCCGCCATGGATGGCGCGTCTGCGGCAACAGCGTACGCCGTCGCACCGCCGGAATGCGACATTCCAAAGCGACTGGGAGTCATACTAGCCGCCATACTGTTGGTAGAATGGTTTGTGGAGGTGATTGCGGGTAAATGTTGATTGATGAGTGTCGTTGCTAAGGTACCTCACCCACCTCTCGAATCTTTGTTTTGGTGGGTAAACAGCGCTAAATAATTTAACCTTACTCGATCACCGGAGCTGGCTCCTCCGATTAAGGTACCTTAGTTCTAATCTCGACTAAACTTTTTGCAATCCGTCTTTCTTTTACTTCATCTCAGACACGACTTTGATTTCCTTCGCCAACCCGCAAGCTCCATAGAAAAACCTCCCGGCATCTCTTGAAATACGACTATGACGAGACTGGAGCGTGCATTTGCAATTCGAACCGCCCATATCCAGCCGAATGGCTGACAGGGCTCGATGCGACCTGCCGTACGGGCATTTTGGTCGCGGCATCTATTCCTCAGAAGACCACGCCTGGCACTTTGAGCGGACTTTGACGGTACCCTCCACTACCCAGCTTTTGGGAGAATCCAAGGTCTTATCACAACCCTCGAATGTTCCTCTGGATGCGCATCGAGGAGGACCTCCATCTAAAAGGCACCGAGAACAAATCAAAAGCATAGCGGGTGTAGATCCCCGCTTTCAACCTGCATCTGGTATCATCGCGCCGCTGCTCCGAGTATCTGAAGCAGTCCAGGATGCAGTTCATTGCTATGACCCTCTCAGAGGCTGCCTAATAGCCTCCGGAGATATCCAGTCCTTCAGCCGCAACAGATCTGTCCCAGTGGTAGCATATGTCACTGGAGGCTCGGGTTGCGACCTCTCTATTTCGCAAGTTCAGAAGCAGAAACGGGGATGGGATGACAATCGACGGTCCTGGCTTGAAGTCCCTACCCTGCAGGGAGAGCAAGCAAATTGGTCCAGCCATGGAGGCCCGATACACCAAGTTCGCTTCGCGTCAAACGCTCGATCTGGCCCGGGTCTTCTGGCTGCACGTCAACTCACCAGGACGACCATCATACGTGCAGTCCAAGTCAAAAGACCCTCCGAAGAGGTGCACGGGGCAAGCATAATACCCGCCTCACTATTCAACGTCAGCATGGAACAGACCGGTGGAAATTCACACATTGATGTATCTTTCAATCCGTGGTTCTCGCAGCAAGTTGCCCTGATAGATGTCGCTGGGATGTGGACGGTTCTCGAATTCTCGACCCGTAATATGGCTCATGTGTCGCGCACATGGTCCAGTATGGCCCAGAAGTCAGCGGGTGAAAGAAGGTCCTCGATCCATGATGGTTGGGCTCGTATCGCTTGGGTGCTCAATACTGAGAGTCTCGCTGTATGCACGCGACAGTCCTTGACGTTGTTCAACATCGTCAACGATTCTCCAACTCTGATTGAGGAAGTCGAGTTGGGCTTATATGGCCCCGTGCCGTGGATTCTCGATTTCTTGGTTTTCCCCAACCGTGAAGATCACTTTTGCGTGCTAACGTCGACCCATGTCTTGGTGTATAAAGTGGCCGACAGTACTACCTTGAAGAAGATCACTGCCAGCATGAGATTCAGAATCAGGCACTACAAGAACCCCGAAGATCTCAGCTTGCGTCTCACTACGTGGAAAGAAGACGAAGAAGGAGGTATGTTAATGGATTAATTCTTTGATGTGCCGAAAAATACTGATTGGCTCTAGGCACGGGTATTCTGGTGTATTCCACCCTCCCTGGACTGACGTCTACCTATCGATTGAACCTTTCCGAACCCTACCATTCGGTGAATACAGACTACATAGATTTCCAGTCACTATGGGCGCCCAATGGCGCTAACAAGCCCGGGTCCGGCGTGAGCATCGACATTAGACGCTTCGACATGGCGCACAAGCCTACGATGAATGTCTGGGAGCGCCCGTTCAAAGCCGCGCGGTTCTCCTCTGCGCTGCTGGTCAGTGAAGACTTGGGTGCATGTCAAACTTTACTCTGTACCGGAAACGATGAAGCAATTCCACCTCTTATATGGGAAGCGAAGCTGCCGATCTCAAGCTTCAAATTGAGCCATCGACATTTCGTTGCTGAAGACTTGTCCCCGGAATTCGATGATCCAGCACAGCGGCGTATTGAGCCGTCGGCTCGTCGCTCGAGATATATGAAGATACCCGATTCATTGGGCGGCCGAACGATCGACCTAGAACAAGTCACAAACTTGCTACAGTCACCCGTTCGTGGCACAGAGACTTTGGAAGACGTGCTAGCACTCATAAAGTCCGAGCTAGCGCGGTCGGATCTAGACTCCATCACGCCCATGCGCACGCTGTACAGCTTCGCTGAGACTGAGTTGGAGATTGGCAACACTGACGACTGCTCAGAGGCATTAGATCAACTGTCACAACCCCTCGAAGATCAAATGATGGCATTACCAGGCCAGCCTCTGGATATGGGCGAGAAGAGTCAACGGTTGATGCTGGCCTCGATTGAAGTACCGTCGTCACTCGGTTTGGAACATCTACGTCTTGACGCCAGCCTCTCGTCAGTGTACGATCGCACTCTTGCTGCATGGATCACGCCGCTCTCAGAGAACATACCAGGAAGAGTTCGTATTGCCAGAGCAAAGCTATGTGGTGTCGTCGCCGCACAGCTGCTTCTTGCAAGTCGATCACTGCAAATTCAGGATCCTCCAGATTCCCAACCATCCCAAGAGCAAACGCAGACTCAGACACAATCTCAAGATCCCTACCATGGTGGCATGCCATCATCTAGTCAGCTATTTCACGGACATGGTAGCTTTGCGCTGAGCCAGCTGAATTCGAGTCAGACATTCCCTTCTTCAGCCCTCCCAACACCTTCGCAAACCCCTTCCATCACGACCGCATCCAGCCACCCTTCAGCATATGCTGCACCCGAGCTACATCGCCTCAGCAAGTACACCGCATTCAGCCAAACAGCGCCGCCCGCTCTTCCTCGTTCCCTCAACAATGTCCTATCTCACTGGAAAGTTGGCGAAGACATCAAAAATTACGATTGGATGTCAACCTCGCGAACTCTGGCGCAACAAGACGAAGAAGCCGACGATGACATGACCGAAGCGGATAGAAGAAGAGCGCAGAGAAGGGCAGAGAAACATATGCGACGCCAGCGGAGAGAAGCGGCTGCGAGTCAAGCTCAGCTGATTGCTAGTAGCCAAGCCCCTGAGATTTACAGTGCCAGTCAGCCTACAATGTCGAGGGTTGAGAGTCAGCCGAGCGGTATGCTGGCTAGCAGTCAATTCACTGGCCGAGGACCGGGGACAGCAGCAACAAGTCAGGTGGAAGCAGGGCGGTTTGGAGGAAAACTTGCAGCAACGGCTGGGAAGAAGAGGAGGAGACAAGGATTCTAAGCAGCATAGAACGCCTCTTTGCATTGTACGGTATTCTTGATAAAGGGGCAATTTTGCTACGATTTTGCTGGGATCGATTCGCTGTCAACGCATGAGCGCCATGATAATGGAGAGGACCGTGTGAATCTGGAAACCGTCCGCCGCAAGGAGACGCTATATTCCAATCGGCAATCGCAAAACTTCAATTATCTGGTACTAAAAACAAGAATGGGTATCCTTCAGCGGTAACACGCTACACTTCCACCTCTTCCTCTCTCAAAAGCACCACGGACGTCTGTTACTCACTACTGACTTGGCTTTCTGATTCTACCAGCTCTCGCCTTGCCCCCCGTAACTCGCACAATCGAGCGATGGAATGCTTATTCCATAACCCTCAGTGTGGCCTTCTCTGTCACCGGGTTGAATTTCGACTTTGATGGTGATGTCGAGACCGTATTGGCCGGCCAGCTTGGTCTTGACGATACCTTGCGCTGCTGGATGCTGGGTACCACAGCCCACCTCGCCCTTGTGAAGAGGGTTTCGCGAGTTCTTTGGGATCTCAAAGTTGGTGTTGTTGCCAGTATCTGAAATTCCGTTGGAAATACCATTTAGGCCACTCGCTTGGATCTCACCATTGGCGCCATTCACGTTGCCATTTGCGTGTTCCTCCAGATAAGAGTGCGACTCGGCGATGATCGCATAGTTGCGGCTAGGCATTGTGGCATGGTTGGTTGCCGCAGTCTTGGGCTTCACGCCCTCTTGCCCCTCACCAGGATTCTTGTCGAACATCTCCAATAAAGTCTCGTCGGTGTCATGATCAAGGTGGTGAATTTTATTGCGCTTGGCAAGCAAGTTCGCCACGGCTTGCGGTGGAGGCTTGTTGGTGATGGCGGAACTGATGATGTTGGGCATGTAACGCCAATCTCTCTCGGCCGGAATCTTGAGATGAGGTGCGGAGTAGAACCTCCCGAGTGCTGAAAGGTGCACATCGCCACCCAAAATCGAGATGCGAACGCTGTGTTTCTTCGCCAACTCCTKTAAGCGTAGAATCAACGCTTTGCGCTCCTTCTTGTGCTGGTGAGCAGTGTAATGATCGTCCAAATCATCCAGAAGATCGACACCCCCGTCAAACTGGTTAAAGAGGCCCCCACCAATGCCGAAACGCTTGTTCAGTAGTCTACGTAGGTTAGAATCGATACCGACTTCATGATGATCTTCACTCACTTGATTGGTCCGATCAAAGGGGAAGTCAGGAGGTTCTCGAGCCATTGAAGTCTAGGATAGGCGATTGGAACTCCCAGTAGAAGAACAAGATGCTTGATCGCTCCGTTTGATCTCGCCAGCTCATCGCTAGTTCGTCGGAATATCAAGTCATATGTATCAGGGTAGTTGACCTGGTGTCTTGTCCGCTCTGTGCGGGCGTCGATGCCGAGAAATCCGATGCGCTTGCCGAGCTGGCAGTAAATGTTGCGGCTACGCTCCTCGACATATGGTCCGGGACTGTTTCCAATGATGAAGCTAGGGTCCTCTGGTTGACACGATTAGCTGGTCTGCCTAGATGCTGAACAAGCTGCGCCGGCTTGAGTCTATGGTACGAACCTGTCTTTGGCACCATGACATAGGTGTCCCTCAACTGGACTGAATCCGGYTCTGTTGTTTTACCGGACGTGTGGGTAGTCTGGGGAGCATCTGTAGTGTATGTGGATGGTGGCGGTGGAATGTGGTGCTGGAACAGGAGGTAGTACTTGTGCGCAACACCTCCAATCCCTCTGAAGACACTACTCTAAAATCGATCGTCAGTATTGTTTCTTCCATACCGCTTCAACGAGCAACTTACTCGCATAAAATGATCTGTATCTAGCAGCGGCGGGTAGAAGGGTTAGCGGTGTTTTTATTAGATGATTTCCGACGTGGGCCATGGCGTGGGTAGCTCGAGGAACATCTTCAACCTATCCTGCACGCCTTCTGACCTTCCATTTACTTACAGGATCCGAAACCGTCGATGATGTCGTGGTCGTCCCAAATGTTCAACTGAGGAATCTGTGCATTGGCCGTCTTGAATGGCTCCTGTCCATACCAGCGGGCGTAGTTGTTGAAGTAGTATTCGTCACACTTGGATCGCATGTCTTCGTTGAAGGGAAACTCTCGACGTTTCTTCGGATTGGCAATGTCCGTCCATGGCTATGGGCGATCAATTCTGTGTGCTAGTGGCACGTCGAAATTCGATGAACATACCTTGAGTGGACCATCGACACGAACGCCGTCATTGTAGATCTGATCGCCACCTCCAATCATTACGTGGAAGGGCTTTTGCTCGTGAACCCGAAGAACGTCGTTCCACAAGGCTGGTCCAGCCCACGCATCAACGTCGGTTCCCACGCTGAAGCCATTGCAAGAGTGAAACATGATTCGCATGCTCTCATGCTTGGATGGCACAACGAATTGCTTCAGAGTCTCCAAGGGCTGCTTCTCCACGGTTCGCAGCTTCTGGATGGAATACTGCCAGGCCGTCTCCTGGTCCAGAAACGGCAAATCGATTTCATATCTCCAAAAGCCCTTTTTCGGGTCTTCGAACAGTCTCTGTGCAGGAAATGCTCGCTCTTGCTGACCGGTCTGTCCGTTGCTCGTGGCGCCGGCCCCAACCGATCCAACACATCGCAGCGTCAACGCGCCTGGCCTGGATCCTGGGGTGGTGACGATCAACACACTGCCGTGCCATTGGGGATTATCCGAGTGCTCATTGCTCATGCGCTTGTAGTTGAGGAGGGGCCCACAGAGCACGTCGACATCGTCCGTGGTGCTGATGATCTGAGGGCCATTTCCAATGCCTTCACCTTGTTGAGCGCTGGCCTGAGTCGCGGGTGGAGCTGGGTGGCGACCGTCGTGGGAGAGATGGGCGCGCTCCCGGAATGAGTCCATCGCGCGGCCTGCGAACCCATGGTGGTGGTGGTTCGTACTGCCACTGCCATCTACTACCGTTGCCATGTTGCGATTCGAGATGGGCGTACGACGTGAGAGAGGGGCGCGTCGCTGCGGGTATAGAGAGATGGTCGAGGAGAGAGGCAAAGCAAACGCAGGGAGAAACAAGGCACGGGAGTACTGAAACCTCTCGACCTCTCAGCTGGGAGATCAATACAATGTGGCAGGGCAGGCAGGCACGAACTTCCTGAGCCAAGACAACAGCACGGGTGAAAGGCTAATAGAGCTGCAGCTAATCGTAAGCGCAATTGAGATCCTCTTGGAGCCGCTTTGCTTGCTTGATGAGTGTGCCAGATCAGTTCTACAAAGTCGTTGTGGTATGTTACAAAAGTCCTAGCTGCTACGATAAGATATGCYTCGTGCCCGTTGTGTGAATCTTGTCCGTACCTAGAGGTAGGTAATCATGGTCCTCGTGGTCAGAACCTAAAAGCTTTCCAGTTCTGTGCCCTGCAAACGATGTCATCATCGACGAACCTTTCAATCAAGCTTCTGTCGGCCCGGCTGATTTGCGCCAAGGTCCAGCCTTCTGCGATCGCGGCTACGGCGTCTTCTACATGATATGCAAAAGTTGACTGCAGTGTTGGGGCGCCTTGCACTCAATCATCCGTCAGGGAATCGCTCATATTCCTCCACATTGACACCAGTAAGATCAACCAAAACATACGCCTTGACGCCGGCGTCGTCACCGCCCAGATCTTCTGCCAACTTGGCCTTCTTGTGGGTGATGTGTTTCGACTTGGCCGACTCCTTGGACCATATTCCGCGCCGCAAAGTCTTCTTCTTCCGCCGTGCCTCAGCCGTTTCTTCTCTCTCCAACTTCTTACGCGCTGCGTTGCTTTCCTTCGTTCTCTTGTCCTGCTCAGCAAGTTCCTGCTTGAAGAGACGTCTCGACTTGGGACGCAGCATGCGAGAAGATGTCTTTGAGCGTCGACGACCCACTTCAGTGGTGTGAGGATCGCCAGTATCAGGAGTTTCTTTCTCCTCCGAATTATCCTCAATGTCATCATCCTCAAAACGCGACTCCCGGGACGTCAACTCCATAGATCGGCTGTGGTTCTCTTTGGGCGATATCTTGTAACGCTTCTGAGGGCAGGGTGTTTGCCGTTCATCAATCGTGGCACTGGGAGGCTCGGCGGCCTTTGAAGCTTGAACGACGTCAGCTAGGTGTATACCTGTCAAGCATCTTTACTTACGGTGGTTTTTGGAGCCTGAGTAGCTGCCATCAAAGAAACGCTTGTAGTCGCTGGATTTTCTGAAGCTCTCGTTGCCAGCTTCATCGCTGTCCGACTCCGACTCACACGCCTCGGGGAATTGATCAGACTCTTCCTCCTCATTACGTGTGCCATACAAGTCCTCATAGTAGGTCTCTCTCGACTTGCTCTTTGGGTTTGCGAATTGCTTGAAGAAGCCACTGCCTTGAGTGCCCGATTTTGATGAAGACCCCATCTTGATGGGTAGAAGAGCTTGTTCTGAAAGCCGGAGGTTGATGTGTTGTTATGAAGCTGGCATAGAAGAGCAAGTGAAGCTGATAAGTGCTCAAGCGTTTGGTGTGAAGACTATCTCCATTCACCGCAACGAGTGTCACGAGATGACTGATGCCTGGAGCTGTTCGTTGACTGACACATGCGTTCGCCCTTTYATCTCTGTATGAATGGCAAGAGGATGGCATCCATTCAGTTAGACCAACATAGACTGTTCAGATCGTGGAGCCATTCACGAAAGCGTCCCGCAAGTACCTGACAGCTGAGGTTACGATGCGTGTAAGGTGATATCTCATTTCGCTTGTATCTCATTTCGCTTGTATTTCATTCACTTCTATCCAGCCTACATCTTCGGCCTGCCGCTGCTCTTGCTCAAAGCACCCCGATCCTGATCTGTTGGCTCAGTGTCCGACTTCTCAGCCTTCAGGCTTACTGGATCTCCAAGCGCCGTAGGATTGGCTTCTACCATCTGCTTCAACGTCTTCTTAGGTTGCTCTTTTGACTGCCCCTTGACAGGGCGGTCTTGGTCTGTTGGCTCCTAGAAACTATCAGAGCGGAACCGAAATCTTTACGCGCAATGACGGCTTACTGTGTTCGACGTCTCTGCCTTGAGGGACACTGGGTCACCAAGCTGGGTGGGATTCTGTTGGGCAATCTCTTTGAGAGATTTCTTGTCCTGCATCGTACTTGCATTAGTGGGCAACACAACTCATTCGCTTCTTGAGACGTACTGAAGGAGCCATGATTTCGATTGTTCAACGCTGTTGGTAATGCAACAGAGGTGACATGTTGACTTGCCCTACGACTGGTACCGATTATGATTCCACCGGTAATCGCGAGAACATGCCTCGGTCGCTGGCCCATTCCTCGAATCTACTTTCCATGACAAGTCGATGACGATCTAGATCTCGGCTAGATTAGGTTCATCGCGTGCCAGATAAGGTTCATCACATGCAACGCTTTGTTAAACTGACATGTGAGATCTACAAAGTCCAAACTCGCTCGGTGGCTTTCCCAGCAACCGGTGGTTTTGAAGAGTACAACCTGGAAAACAGAACATTCTGCGAGCTAAAGGATTTGGAGATTGAGATTAGTTACCCTCGKCGAGTATTCCAGGTGAGCTCCCGCCACGCAGTTTTTCCATTCATCTTTGTCCGAAGCTGTCTCGCAAGCGGTGATATTTCTTCACATCCTTCACAGAACCTTTCACGCGCCCCATTGCGTGAACAAAATCCACCAACTCAATGCGCAAGACGCCCCTTTTGATTGCGTGTAAAGTTGCCTCACGCAACAAAGCGCCAACATCCGCCCCTRAGTATCCGTCACATCTCGATACAAGATCTCTGATCTCCGCTGTGAAATCGCATGGCTTTGCGCCTACGAGGGCCTTCAATATGTCAACTCGTTCCTCTGGACCGGGGAGGTCGACAAAAAGGGTGGTTCCGAGTCTTCCAGGGCGTAGCATTGCTTCATCGATCATATCCGGCCTGTTTGTTGCGGCAATGACGTAGATGCCAGTTMTCACGCTCAGGCCGTCCAATTCGGTGAGAAGGGTGTTCACCACACGTGAGCTGGCTTCAGAGGCGGACTCGTCCCTCTTAGGTACCAGAGCGTCCAGTTCATCGAAGAAGATGACACAGGGAATGCTTGATCGTGCGCGTTGGAAAACCTTGCGAACGGCAGCTTCAGACTCTCCCACGAACTTGTTAAGCAGCTCCGGGCCTTTGATGGAGATGAAGTTGGCTTTGCTCTCCGCCGCCGCCGCTTTGGCAAGTAGCGTCTTGCCGCAACCTGGTGGGCCCCAAAGCAGTACACCCGATGGAGTATCCATGCCGAAATGCTCGTAAAGGCCAGGATTCGCGATGGGATTGATGATAGCTGCCTCGAGCTCTGCACGGACTGACTCGAGAGCACCGATGTCCTTCCAAGAGACGTCTGGAATGGTGGTGAAGCCTTCTCGTTTCGATGACGGAGTGATGAGAGGCAGGACCGAGGTGAAGTCCTCCATAGCGAGTGTGATGGCTTCGAAGCCCGAAGGCCGAGGAAGTTCACGATGCTGTATGCGCGCGAGAAGCCTTCTGGCTGAGAGAACTTCTGGCTGGAGGCCTTCAGAGTCCGTCAATTGCAGTCCAAATTCAATCACTTGCATCTCCAAGGCACGCTGAAGGCGCTTCATTTGATGTGCGGCGGCCTTGCCCACCAAATCGTGCAGATCCGCACCGACAAAACCGCCAGTCATCTTAGCAAGTCTCGCGAAATCGACATCCCCATTGACTCTCATCTCCCTCGTCTGCGTTTCGAGAATGCGCTGTCTGGCAGGCTCATTCGGCACGTTGATACTGATCTCAGTACCGAATCTTCCACCTCGTCTGAGAGCAGGATCTAGACTGTCCGGGCGGTTTGTCGCGGCCAGAACGATGACCGGCTTGGAGGAGCTTTGCAGGTCGTCCATGCTGACCAAAAGCTGCGCTACAATTCGCTTCTCCATTTGGCTCTGACTTGTGTCTCGTTTCGGTGCGATGGCATCTATCTCATCAACGAATAACAAGCAGGGAGCGTTCTTCTTTGCTTCATCGAATTTTTCTCGGACAGCCTTTTCCGACTCTCCACTCATGCCGGAGACGATGGAGGGGCCTAGGATTTCGATGAACGGGACACCGAGCTCAGCAGCGTAGGCGCGACAAAGCATAGTCTTGCCGCAACCTGGTGGTCCATGTAGTAATATGCCCTTTGGCATGGGGAACTTTGCTTCTTGAAATTCCTCGTGAAATCCGATGGGCATGATGATCCGCTCGTTCATTTGTGCGATGATATCGCCCATTCCTCCAACGTCTTTCAGGGAAATGTCCATTGGCGGTGAGATGCTCATCTTTTCCTCGGGAGCCCGCTTCTGCCGCTTCGAGACGGGTTCTCCGTTGATTTTGCGCCGCCTGCTTGTTTCATCGTCTTGATTTGCAGGGCGAGAGCTCAAATTCGCTCTCAGACTCTTATTCATCAGCTCTGCCACAGGATCAGGTTGCAGGTCGTCAATAGCAGCCTCCTCGTCAAATTCGTCGTCTCCGATCCCCAGGTGTTCTAGGACACGCTCGATAGACGCCTGTATGGTTTTTTTCTGCTGTCTTTTCAGAGACGAATTCGACTTTTGAAATGCGATGTAAATATTCGGGATATCGGCAGGAACTCCATTCGAGATAAATTTTTGAGTGGCCACTAGAACTTCTTGATCCAATGCACTAGAAAGCCGCATATTCGCTTGGTGTTGTGGTGGTGAGTGCTYGAGGTCTTGTAAAATTTTGTGGGGTCGGGCTTTTTTCCGTGTCGCTCTCGCGGTTGACAGACGAATTTAATGTGCGAGCGGCCTCTTCGACCTATTTATCAAGGACATCGAGTACGGGAGGTCCGGAAGTGAGTGACTCACACGATTCCAGAAAATCAATCTTGACCTGCCGGTTCTCTTCTCAGTGTCTGGAAGTGGTTGATCCAACTACCGAAATCTGATGTCTGGCAAGCTTGACCTTACGTAGTTCTACCCAAGGTATGTGAAGTCGCTGCGACGTTCTTACGGTAGCATTCTCCAACAAKGGTCATCTCGTCGGCCTCTTGTAGCTTCCAAGCACTCGATTCAGGTTTCAAATACCAATGGAACTGATTCGGATCAACATTTAAAGGACGACATAACTAGATGATGCGACACATTCATCTCGCATGGACGAGCTGCCCCACATCGTTCACGTGGAATCGGCGCTCGGTCCGCAGTGACGTGCGATCGTGCCCGATGCACAACTTACACAACATCAACACGACCATGGGCAATTCTTCGAGCTCTCACAAAGTGTCCGCGCAAGACAGGTCCGAGAGATGGTTCCCCTGCCATATACGTCGTACTGAACCAAGCCAGGGCTATTCTCGACCTCAAGAATCAACGCGACAAGCTTCACCAATACCAGAAACGTATCTCGCTCATCACATCGCGTGAGACAGAAATCGCGCGAGAATGTCTTCGAAACGGGCATAAAGAGAAGGCGCTTTTGGCATTAAGGAGGAAGAAGTATCAAGAGTCGCTATTATCCAAAACGGATCAACAGCTGGCACAGTTGCAAGCGCTCACGAGCGATGTGGAGTTTGCGCTGGTGCAGAAAGATGTACTTTTTGGATTAYAACAGGGCACGCAAGTGTTGAAGGAGATACACAAGGAGATGGGAGGGCTGGAAAAAGTGGAGATGATATTGAGTGAGAGCGAAGAGGCGAGAGCTTATCAGCAGGTGAGAGGACTTGCAGTGTTGTTGATAACGACGGCAAGACTGACAAAGCGGTACAGGAAATCAACGATATGCTTAGTGGGAAGATGTCAAATGAGGACGAGGATGAGGTCGAAGATGAACTGGRGGCTTTGGAGCGAGAGGCGAGAGGCGTGGAGAATCTGCCTGATGCGCCTTCTGTCACGAGGGACGAGCTTCCTGATGCTCCAAAGTTGAATCCGAAAGAAAGAATGCAGGCGCGACGGCAAGCTGCACGAGATGCCGCAGAGCCCATGGCTGCATAAAGCACGATGCATGAAACGGAGTTGATTGTTGGAGCATGATTGGCATTTGGATGGCATTTTGGCGACGGCGTTGGAATACCCGGACACCCCTCATACATGTACACAGCGTCTCATTATCAATACATTGGAGGTGCTTGCCAAAGGAAGTTTGAACTTACATTCATCTGTCACTTTCAACAAGCCAAGGTACATATGTACATCATTTCCCCGCCTCCACTTTGACAACACTTCACCCCACCATGTCGCACTGTCACAACGAACATGGCCATCATGGCCACGACCATTCCGAAGGCGCCGCCCACGATMACAGCGACGATCTCACGCCGGCTCTGCAGAACCAGATCTACGAGCAAATTGACTTTGATGCGGTGAACACGCTCAACGAAGCCGAATCTCGCGCAGGCCAAAAAGTACTGCAGAAGACATGGACCGACCGACTCAACGTCCAGCCCGAGCTGGTCAGCGATGCCGATGAACAATTGCTCATACACATCCCGTTCACCGCGCAGATCCGGCTGCATAGCATTCTCATTCGCACATCCACTACAGACTCCGCACCGATGAATGTCAAAGTGTACGTGAACCGAGAAGGATTGGATTTCAGCACCGCCGCCGATCTACCACCGACACAGACGCTGGAGTTGGCGCAGTCAAATGATGTGCAGGAGGTGCCCGTCAAGAGGGCGCTGTTCAACACGGTGCGTTCGTTGGATCTCTTCTTCGAGGATAATTGGGGTCAGGGTGCCGAGGATGAGACTCGCATCAGCTATTTGGGCTTCAAGGGAGAGTGGCTGAAGCTCAATCGTGCTCCCGTCAATGTCATCTACGAGGCTGCGGCAAATCCCAAGGATCACAAGACCAGTGTCGGTGAGAAGATGGGCGCTCAGATTGGCGGAGCATGAGGATATGATGACACGACGAGGGAAGGATTGCGTCCAGCAGATTGCTATGAAAAAATAGCCTGAACGATAATTTCCTCTTGAATGTACACTAGTGGATATGTGAAAGTTGAAAGTCTCACAACACGAGCCATGCACAATGTGTGCCAGACCACCCATAGCAAAGTCCAGACTTGGTCGACGTGGACGAGAGTGACGAGAAGCAACCACAATCTTGCAAGCTAAGAAACACTCGAAGTCAACGCAAGCAGATCATCGAGCAATCCACGCGGCTCATCAAAGAGGTCCAGAGCGAGGAACTCGCGAGCAATGTCTTCCGCCATGGTGTACTCTTGCAGCTCACCCTCCGGCAGCTCGGCGCATATCTCAACCAGATCCTCTCCTCTGGCAGCAAGCAAAATAAGGTCATCAGCCCGATTCACTACCTGTCTGTCGATTCCATTCATTGCTGCACAGCTTGTGCCGAAGCTAGATGTGCTACGTTCAGGGCGATAGTTGTAGAGGTAGGTAATCTGATCGTCGACATTTTCAGAGCTCTCGTCAAGTCTGACTTCCATATGAGCAAATCCCAGAGCAGGCCGGGGCGGAAGGAACCCAGATTCGWAAATTTCGTGAAAATGAGTGGCGCCTAGGACTTTGGGACAGTCGGCGCCACGGGACAAGAGGTGTTCGTATACTCCAGCTGCCAGTCCGGCACCGTCGTACGACTCAGTTCCCTTGCCGAACTCATCAATGATGAGGAGACTACGACGAGTGGCGAGACTCAGTGCCATGGAGATTTGCTGGAGATCGATCATGAAGGCACTTTGAATGCGCGAAACGCTTTCCCTCGTTGCGATTCTGGTCAGAATCTTGTCGGTCAATCCAATCCTGGCTCTCTCACACGGCACAAAACTGCCGGCATGCGCCATATAAACTATCATTGCAACCTAGATAGTGTCAGTGAGGCTGGGGATGCTTGACCGTTTCGACTAAAGATGTTGTACCTGCTTCAGATAGACACTCTTCCCTGAGTAATTGGGACCGGTGAGCAAGATCATGCTTGGGGCAAGGCGCGCTGGAACGCTCCGATCATTCTGCATTGCTCGGTTGTAAGATCCATGTGCATCGTGTACTGGCGTATCATTTGGCTGACCGTCGCTAGCCACGTCGCCTGGGCCCCCCATGAGGCGGGTGTCGTTCGGTACATAACTTGGAACAGTAAGCTCCTGCAATGGATGACGCCCGCCCTTGATCTCAATGATGTTGTCCTCGGTCATATGAGGCCGGACTAGGTGGTATTGCTGAGCTCCACGGACCAGAGCAACGAAGCTGTCCAGCTCTCCGCACATATCGGACGTTGTGTCGAGAACATCTTGATACTCAAGCACGCGTTGGCCCAACTCCTGAATGATTTCAATCTCCATATCCAGTATACGGCCATGAATATCGCCAAATTCCTGATCCATCTCCATCATGTTGGAGTTCTTGAAGTACGAATGAGATTCGGTGGTGAACATCTGCTCCCACGGATCGTCTTGAGGACCGGTATAGCTGGTCGACAACGTCCCCTCATCATGCTCAATGGAGATCAGGAAGCCAATCTGCGGAAATGATATCACATTCACCGTAGAGACGAACTGGTTGGGGACCTGTTGGGCGATGTGAGTTGCGACTTCTGACAGCATATCCTCAATGCCCGCGTAAGTGCGCCTGGCCTCATCGAGATCTTGATTAAGCCCTGTGACTACCATAGTGCGCTTCGCAACCTTGGACTCGTCGAAATTCACCACGTCGGCGATCGACCGTCCAACTTCAGCGAGTAGGCGGCTATCGAATTGCTCGGCGAATTTGACACAAATTGACAGTCTTTCGGCGCCGTGAATCTCTGCTAGAGCATCTTTGATTTGCAGAGCCGAGAAGACGAACTGCCGCAAACTGTACCAAACCGACGTTGAAATTCCCTTGTCTCTGTTCAGACCACTACTGATCCCTTTTCGAAGAGAGATTGTAGCAAGCCGAATGTTCCGGACATTCGACAGGGAGGCAGTCAAACGATCGAGGAGAGCTGAATTTTCGGGCTTTCCAAGTACAGTCAAAGTATCGAGGCGTTGAGTTATCACGTTGAGGTTGGTGCTGGGCCGCAGAAAATACTGTCGCAGCAAGTGTCTTCCCTGCGGAGTCTTTGCTAGAGGATGAAACAAACCATATACCGAAAGTCCTTCTTTTGAGCCTCCAGAGTTGTTCTTGTTGCCTGATGGACCTTGCTGCTGTGCGTTGGGATGGGCCTCCGTCGACATGATCTGTAATGATAAGAGGGCGTCTGCGTTGATGAACATTGAATCTCTCAAGCTGAACATCTCAACCGTGCTGATTCGAAACAAGTTTTCAGATTCATGATCGCCAGGAAGATATGTCGTCGAGCGTCTCCTCTGGATGTATGAGAGAACGGCGCCAGCACATCCTACAGTCGACCTGCTTTCGAGGTTGATCCATCCTGACAAGCGTAACAGCTGTGCTTGTCGACCGGTCGAGCCCCCTTCCTGGTCTTCAAGGTTATCGTCATGCGTGAGAACATCACCAGGAACAACATAAGTAACAGCAGGCCCGCCATGCTGACCGATCCGCAGACCGACAAGCTTGTTCCTGGCAGAGTCATAGCTGAACTCTGCACCCGCACGGCACTCCAAAAGGTAGGGCAATCTGGTCTGATCACTGCGGCCGTCAACCGAGACTTGCGGATTCCGGATCTCAGGATCCAAATGCTCAATTGCTTCCTCACTGCATTTGGTGCTTGTCAGGATGACGGTCGGATCGATGAACAACTTGAGTGCGTCAACGATATCGGCTCCTCCAAGCTGGGCGTCTTCCATGAAATGAAGTGTCTCGGTCCTGGCAACATAGTACGCACAGCCAACGGTGCCGCGATCGGACACATTGACCGCCATAATTATCTCATGATGCGACTCCAAATCGTCGTCGTCGCGGCCATCAAGACGGTCACGCCGCGATTCAGGTGCAGTCACACTTCTTTCATCGTGAGAATTTTCAACGAATGTACGGCTGGACGCCACCGACGCGGGCGAATGGTTCGAGGGAGTTCGCGGAGAGCGAACCCTACGGCGACCACTGCCCGCAAGAGATTCGACGGAACCTCTACGTGAAGGCGCATGCCGGCGAGGCAAGGCGGACTGTTGTGAGCTTGAACGCGTACTAGATGGTACAATCGGGCCAGCGCGGCTGCGTCCCAAGTGAGACGAAGTCTTCGTTGCTTTGCTGTGGCGTCTCTTGAACGATGGATTGAAAGCCATTGGGAGCCAATCGAGTAGTCGGTTGGGAAGACGCAGGTATTGAAGAATAGGAAGCAGGTGGGAAGGTGAGGTCCAAGATCATGTAGATCGAAGAGGGAAGGCACGATGCCGATTCGAACCAATACCTTCCTATTGACGGACGACTTTCATCGCCTGCTTTCAAGTATCTCTGACCCAAGCAGCAAACTCCTTCCGCCTCCCTCTGATGTCCAAAAATCCCGACCGCTCTTCCACAGCCGCAAAAGGATTACCACCACCGACTCCGACACCTTGAATCTCTCTCGCTTCTTTACTGCGCTCCAACCGTCCAGCCCACACATTCCATTGTATCGGCTTGAGGCTCTGACTTCCAAGCACAACCCCTACGCAGAGAAGCAGGACGGAGAAGACCGTTTCTAGAATTATGTCGAGCGGTATGTTGATCTTGGGATCTAGTATTGACGGCAGTATTGTGCTAGGCGGAGGTGGAGTGGAAGCATTTGGCAACAGCGAGTGTTCGTAAGAGCTGTACACGCTGCGCCGGGTTAGCTCAAATTCCGAAAATCGGGAAGGAGAGGTCGGTCGCACGCGTGAGAAAGAAACACAAGACCCATCAAGTTGATGGCATTCGTGGTGGCTCCCATTGTTGCGCTCATAGAAGTCGGTGTTGGGATGTACGAAGTCAAGCTTGCAGCACTCCCGGACTCTGGCAGTCGCTACCTCCCTTTAGGGTAAGGTAATCAATCTCTTGGCATAAATTCATGAGACATTTCACGCTGGCGCAGGACAAGGGAAGAGGTACTGCCCGCTGTTGATCGAAACTTTTGGTATATCTAAGGTAATGCTTCATTCGTTWCACTCGTGATGCACATGAAGCCTCGCAGCTGTTGACTGCCTCCTCGCCATTTTTGACTCGCATGGTCGCTTACAACTTCTGCATGGCGACAACGTCAGTGGACTGGACGTAGTCGTCAAACTCCTGGATGGTCTCCTGGAGCTCATCGGTCGAGACCTTGTCGTCCTCAACGACCAGGTTGATCTGGAGTTTCTTGATGCCGAATCCGACAGCAACGAGCTGAGAGCCACCCCAAACGAGGCCTTCCTGCTCGATACCGCGCACAGACGCCTCGAGCGCCYTCATGTCGGTCTCGTCGTCTGCGGAGAGCACGTTAGTACAGGACACAAGCAATGGCTCGACAGACACATACCCCATGGCTTGACATCGAGTGTGACGATAGACTTCGCAGCTGGCTTGACCTTGCCCTCCTTCTTCTTTCTGTACTCCTCCAATCGCTCCTCGCGGATGCGAACAGCCTCAGCATCCTCCTCCTCGTCATCGGAGCCGAAAAGGTCGACCTCATCATCGTCCTCCTCCTCCGCGGCCGGGGCCTTGGCTGGGTTCACTGGCAACTCCTGTGACTCGGGCCCGTATGCAGTAGCGGCCTTGCTTGGGTCACCTGGGAGCGAAGAGAACTCTGGCTCGAAGGTGGCGGTGTGCTTGTACCATCTAGCGGCGTGTGGGTACTTTGCGGCGTCTGGGGCAGACTTCAGGGCCTGGAAGACCTTGACATCACCCTGAGTTGGGCCGTAGCTAATAGCTGATTAGCATCTACCTCACCAGGTGTAGTTCCAAAAGTGATTGTGCAATGAAATGACAGATCAGTGGTGCGCAAAACGCGTTTGGTGATAATCGTATAGCAGGGTCTTAAGCTGCCTCATCAACACGGACCAATTGTTCCTCATCATAATGTCGGTCGGCGGCAGTGTGGGAGGGAAGGAGCGATTGTGATAATGAGGAAGAGTCAACGCACCCAACAATGTATGAGCGAGTCTTGACCCAGTTGTCAAGGAGAGCGGTCGCTCCGTCGCTGACGAAATCGAGGAAACCCATTGTGCTTCTGTATTGTGTGATGTGTGCGTTGGGGAGGTGAGTGAGGTTGGTAGTAGTGGGCAGTGTAGATGTTTCCTCTCCGAAGAAAACGGAGGGGAGTCTTGAACACAAAAACCTTAGTCACCGTCAAAGCTTTGGCATTGGGCAGCGGCGTGGGCAGCAGTGCCACTACTTTCTTTGCCTCCTACTGGAAGCATCGAGACTGTTCTCTTACAACATTCAACGAAGTGTCGAGTATATCAAGGGCTGACATTTCTCGTTCCTCGAGGCAATGCATTAAAACTAGCGTCACGGTTGGTCCTACATCTCTCACCAGCAGCTGCATTCTCCCCATGCTTTCTTTGCCTGGAAGAAGCGCGGTCAGGCGCATTGCATCTGTTCGCCATGCGCCTCCTAGAACACGAGCCGCCACACATCTCAATTGGACAACTAGAGCACCCGCAACACTAATCGTAAGCTCTACGAATTTCCGCCGTGAATATGCAAGAGGGGCCCCTCAGCCCCCAGGAGGAACTCATCGAATGAACCTTGGAGGAGAGCCTGAGAAGCCGGCGCTAGAGCAGTACGGCGTGGATCTGACTGCAAAAGCACTCGCAGGCAAGCTTGATCCAGTCATCGGACGAGACCAGGAGATTCATCGAACCATTCAAATCCTGAGCAGGAGGACGAAAAACAATCCTGTGCTCATTGGTTCCGCCGGGACAGGTAAGTAAGTACGGAAAGAAGGAGAGCATACTTCTTTCAATGCGGCCGGGCGGTATTCGACATTTGACAAGCAGGAATGTCTCTGTCGCCATGCTCTTCATTGCTGGGACTTCGAATCTCGAGTTCCAGCGCTGCACCGGCTTGCAATGTTTACCTAGGTAAGAGCATGCTGACATCTGAGTCGTCTTAGGCAAGACTGCGATCCTGGAGGGTTTGGCCCAACGAATTATCAAAGGCGACGTTCCGGAGTCCATCAAGGAAAAGCGTGTTATCAGCCTGGATCTCGGATCACTCATCGCTGGAGCGAAGTTTAGAGGGGATTTCGAGGAGCGACTGAAGAAAGTTCTGAAGGAAGTCGAAGATGCAAAAGGCGGCGTCATCCTCTTCGTTGACGAGCTGCACACCTTGCTCGGACTCGGCAAAGCAGAAGGCAGTATCGATGCCAGCAATCTGCTAAAACCAGCACTATCTCGCGGAGAACTGCAGCTGTGTGGCGCTACAACTCTAACCGAATACCGCCAAGTTGAGAAAGACGCAGCGTTGGCGAGGCGTTTCCAGCCGATCCAGGTCGGTGAGCCTACAGTTCAAGATACAATTTCGATCCTTCGAGGCATCAAGGAGCGCTATGAACTTCATCATGGCGGCATTCGCATCACCGAGTAGGGAAACCAATTTTTGAGACTTGATATCTATAATACGGCGAAGCTAACTATAACTAGTGGAGCATTGGTCGCAGCGGCTGTATACAGTAATCGCTACATAACCGACCGGTTCTTGCCAGACAAGGCAATAGATCTGGTCGATGAGGCTGCTAGCGCCCTACGATTACAGCAAGAGAGCAAGCCCGATGCCATCCGAGAGCTGGAACGCTCTATTATGACGATACAGATCGAGCTAGAGTCTCTCCGCAAAGAGACGGACATCGCGAGCAAGGAGCGGCGAGAGCAGCTCGAGCGGAATCTGACGTTGAAGCAAGATGAGCTTGGGGCACTGACGGAAGCTTGGGAGAAGGAGCGTGCCGAGCTTGAAGAARTCAAGCAAGGAAAGGAGGCCCTTGAACAGGCGCGGATCGATCTCGACCAGGCCCAGCGGGAGGGCAATTTTGCTCGAGCCAGTGAACTCCGCTATGCTCGTATTCCGGAACTGCAGGCAAAGTTGAATGAGGGCGCAGATGGAAGCTCCATTGCTGGCTCCACCAAGGACGCCCTCGTGAAAGATGCGGTTGGGCCAGACGAAATCTCGGCGGTAGTTGCGAGGATGACCGGCATTCCGGTCAGCAAGCTCATGGCAGGGGAACTTGAGAAGTTGGTGCATATTGAGGACACACTCCGCCAGTCTGTAAGAGGACAGGATGATGCACTCCACGCCGTCGCCAATGCAGTGCGTCTTTCCAGGGCAGGCCTGAGTGGAGATCAAAGACCTCTTGCGAGTTTCATGTTCTTGGGACCAACAGGCGTTGGCAAAACAGAGCTGTGCAAGCGCCTAGCTGGCTTTCTCTTCAGCACTGAGACAGCTCTTATCCGCTTCGACATGAGTGAATACCAAGAAAAGCACACGGTATCCAGACTCATCGGCGCGCCAGCTGGATATGTTGGATATGAAGATGCAGGTCAACTCACCGAGGCGGTACGAAGGAAGCCATACGCTGTGCTGCTATTTGATGAGTTCGAGAAAGCGCATCGCGACATCTCTACGCTTCTCCTCCAAGTCCTTGACGAGGGTTTCTTGACAGACGCTCAAGGAAGGAAGGTCGACTTCCGCAACACCATGATTGTGTTCACATCCAATCTTGGAGCTGACGTGTTGATGGCGGAGGGTAGCGTAGACTCCAATTCCGCGATTTCGCAAGAGGCTACGAATCAAGTGATGGATGTTGTAACATCCTCATTCGCGCCAGGTGAGTGAGAAACAATGTTTAGGGTGATTTATGACACTAACAGCCTTCGCTTCACAGAGTTCATCAACCGCATCGACGAATTCATCGTATTCAAGAGACTATCCAAAGATGCCTTGCGTGACATTGTCGACATTCGGCTGCGTGAGTTACAAGGACGCCTGGACGATCGACGCATCTCGCTGGACGTAGGAGATGATGTCAAGATGTGGCTATGCGACAAAGGATACGATCCACGCTATGGCGCTCGACCTCTCAATCGACTCATTCAGAAAGAAATAAGCAATAGTCTTGCGAACACAATCATCAGGGGCACGGTAAAGAGCGGCGACAAAGCCAGAGTTGTAATCAAGGACGGGGGTGAGCATTTGGAAGTTGTGCCTTCTTGAGTTAAGCAGTCTCGCGTTGTACTATAGTGTATTTGTAGATGGATGATATGCATAGACAGGGATAGCACTCGACCTGTAAGATATTCGTATGTATGGGGGGACACAATCTACCCTCAACTTTTCTTCAGACGTCAAAGCGTTTCACGCCACTGTAATAATACATAAGCTGCAGTTACTCACCTTTGAGTTCTCGACTTCGATACATGCAGCGGAGGTACAAAGCTTAGATGGCTGCATGGGTGTCTACCGCAGGTATGCATAATAATCAGGCACGTCGGGTGAAGATACGTACTTACACTCCCCGCCGGCACACGGCACTCTCTTGGCCGGCTGATCGTCACAAGGTGGATGCAGATCTACGTAGWCCCGATGGCCTTGTGGGTTCCCTAGGAGGATGGACTGGAAAGTACAACCGGTTTGAACAGGTGGGCTCGGCCAACAATCCCATTCCTCTATCAAACGTCGGATGGGGTACATCATCGCGGCTGTACAAAGTCGTTCATTGATGATTGTTGACGTGAGACTAAGCGCGAGGCACTTTCACAAGCCAAATCCAGAAAAGTACGGCTCGGCTCCACGGGGCGCCGCAAGTCGGATGCGGACGAAGCAGAATCCCGCATTCTGTTCCATTGCATAAGGTAGACGGAATGATGTTGCTAAAACAAGACACGTGAGAGCAGGTCACGCTCCTTGTAGAATTTGCTCACGTATTGCGTGAAGAAAAAAAGTGCGCGAGAGCCTGCTGCATGCTAGCCGGCTGCTACCTGGTAACGATGACGTTGGAATGGCTTTGGTGTAAGTAGTACCTCCAGTCTTTATCAAAGTCCATCCGACGCCTTCCGAGCTCTCAATCGACACAATTTTCTGCTGACCCGCCCAAACATCTTTGGTCTGTGTCTGCGTGCTGGTCTGCACCCTCCGACGGCAGCCATGTCTTCACTGAAAAAGGCGCTCACTTCGCTCAAGCCACGGTCCGCGTCCAACTCCAATGCAAACAGCGATACAGAGAGCCACAAGGATAGGGAGAAGGACAAGGAGAGCACAACCAGCACCGAAAAGCCCCCCCGCGCCAGCACCGGTCTGTCCTCACTGATCGGAAGGCATTCGACGGACAGGCATTCGACGGATTCCAACCGTCGCTCGCTGGATGTTGGCTCGCCCTCGCGGCCCTCCAAGGACCACCCACGCATTTCCCAAAGTCCGCTCGGCTTCCTACGCCGCAAGGTACGTGGTGGATCCGATGACTCGCACTCATCCACCGAGGACCTGCCCCTCAATCGCGATGGCGATCCCATGAGCCGCAACCAGCAGCGCAAGCACGACCGTCAAGCCGAAAAGGAGCGCCATCGGCAGGATGCGGAAGCTCGCTTGGAGGCCGACCGCAAGCGCAAGGAGGAGATGGAACGCCGGGCGGCCGAAGAGGAGACCGAGGAGCAGCGTTCCAAGTATGGTGTGTTGCCCATCAACTACTATGCGGGCCAGCAGAAGCATGAGGATCGCGTCGACATTCGCACTCTGAAGCCGGAGCAGGTTGGCCAGATGGTGTGCTTCCGAGCCCGTCTGCACAACCTGCGGAAGCTCAGTGCACATCTCATGTTCATCGAGCTGAGGCAGCAGACAGCCACCATCCAAGGTATTCTCCACGAGCATGGCAGTGTCTCCCAGCACTTTGTCTACTGGGCAGAGCATCTCCATGTGGAGTCGGTGGTTGTCATAAAGGGCGTTATACAGGAACCCAAGTCGAAGCAGGGCGAGATTATCGGAGTGTCTATCCACAACTTGGAGATTCACATACACGAGATGCACGTCGAGGCTCAGCCCAACGAGCCATTGGCGTTCACCGTGCACGAAGCCGAGGTGACAAAGGCTGAGACTGAGGTCGAGGGTGATGGTCGGCACCGCGTCTCCGACAGAGCCCGACAGCACAACCGCATTATTGATCTGCGGACCACTGCCTCGCAGGGAATCTTCCGCATTCAGTCTGGCGTATGCCAGGCATTCCGCTCCCATTTGCATTCGAAGGGATTCATCGAGATCCACACTCCAAAACTGCAAGGAGCCGCCTCTGAATCTGGAGCCAGTGTCTTCAAGGTCGACTACTTCGGTCGCCCTGCTTTCCTCGCCCAGTCACCACAATTGGGCAAACAGATGTGCATAGCTGCAGACTTCCCTCGCGTATTCGAGATTGGCCCGGTATTCCGAGCCGAGAACAGCAACACCCACAGACATTTGACTGAATTCACGGGTCTGGATTTGGAAATGGCGATTGACGAGCATTATCACGAAGTGCTTCGGGTCCTTGACAGCACATTCAAGGCCATCTTTACGCATGTGTACGAGAACTATAAGGACGAGATCGAGGTGGTCAAGCGGCAGTTTCCTCACGAAGATCTGGTCTGGCTGGAGGAGACCCCAATCATTCCGTTTGCTGAGGGAATTCGAATGCTGAATGAGTCCGGCTATCGGGACGAGCAAGGGAAAGAACTACCCGAAGATGAGGATATGGGAACTCGCGACGAAATCGCTCTTGGTGCAGTCATCAAGGAGAAGTACAAGACCGACTACTACGTGCTTGACAAGTTCCCTGCATCTGCACGACCCTTTTACGCAATGCCCGATCCCAACAACCCGAACCTCACGAATTCGTTCGATATCTTCTTACGTGGGCAGGAGATTCTGTCGGGTGGCCAGCGTATCCACGACGCTGCCATGCTCGAGGCAAAGATGGAGAAGCTGAAAATGAACCCTAAAGATCTTGAAGACTACATGACCGGCTTTGAATGGGGTGCTCCTCCCCATGGAGGCGGTGGTATCGGCATGGAGCGGATTCTCATGCTTCTGCTGAAGCTTGGCGACATTCGGAATGCCACGCTCTTTGCGCGTGACCCAAAATCGCTGCCATACAGGCCACCTGTGAAGCAGCTGCGACACCCAGAGGCGAGCACCATGCACCCACCCTGGGCGGGACAGGACCGCGTCGCTGCGCATATGGACTATCAGCCACTCGAGCAACTCATCGCAAACTACGGCGATGCGTCCAACACCTCGTGGTTGGAGCCCAAATTCGAAATCTGGCGCGACCCTAACACTGGCGCAGCTATTGGTTTCGTACCGCACGAAGGTTTCGCCATCACGATTGGCGATCCTCTCTGTCACATAAGCCAGTACACCAAGACCATGGGCGGCTACCTACGTTACATCAAGAAAGAGCGAAAGCTTAAGCCCTTGTGGTTGCTATGTGGGTCCGCAGCAGAGGAGGTGCTTGCCAACAAGTTCGACTGGCGGACATTATCCGTTGCTGCAGAACAGCGTCTGGATCCGTCAAACAACCCCGCTGCTCGCGACTCAGAGATCCAGCGAAAGGTTCGCCATGCGGAGAAGGAGGGAGTCAAGGCTCACGACATTCCACTCGGACACAAGATCCCCGACGATATCAAGGAGAAGGTCGACAGGCGGATTGAGGATTGGCTGCAGAACCGGAAGGGAAAGCAGGTCCACTTAACAGACGTTCACCCTTGGCAAGACACTGCACACAGGCAGTATCACTACACAACCAGCAAGGATGGCCAAATCTGCGGTCTTGTTATTCTGGCACAGCTCTCACCAGAGCACGGATGGCAAGTCAAGTTTGCGCTTGACTTTCCAGGTGCGCCGTCGGGCTCCATCGAGTTGCTCGTACTTCATTCGTTGAAGGCGGCCGCTGCGACTGGCGCCACGTCAGTCACATTCGGTGGTGGTGCTTCTTCTAGGCTCACCCCAGGCCACAACCTGAAGGGTGCCAGAGTYAAGGTGTTGGCCAAAGCGTACCATGCCATTGCCACCGAGCTCAAGTTGACGAACAAGAGCGAGTTCAGGGAGAAGTTGGGCGCTCAGGATGATCCGATTTTTGGTAAGCAATTCCGAATGGATGGTGAAAATATAGTGAATACTGACTGCCCGGCAAAGTATGTTACCCCCCTCGCGGTCTTGGACCAGGCGGCGTCCGCGCCATTCTGAGCTTTTTCGAGGACGACGATGACGACAAAAATAAGGTCTAGAAGACCGTGAAGACGAGTGTAGCCGTAGTGCGACTTTCCAGCGTCTCAGCATATGCTCAACATGTTTGGGAGAGCAAATTACAGCCCAGAGCTTTGGCAACGATTTCACGACGGAAGCGAGGAATCAAACTCACGGGCCGGCGCAACACAACGACCGCGTGAGAGAGCAGGCGAGAGCTGGACTTGAAGACCGATTCTTACAACCAGCTTAGATAACCCTAATACCCATCGTTTGTTCCTCGTCTACACAGTTCCTTCACGACAGAKCAAAGCAATCCACAATTTTCGTTCCCATTCGACTCCTTCATTCTGTGCTGTGCACCAGGCTAGGAGGCAGATCAATAATTTAGCTCGGTGGTCTCTCCTTTGTCAGCATCCAAGTCCTCGTAGCTGCGTAGGCTGCGTCCGGCAACAGCCTCGCTGGGTCCCGGTCGCCCATCGCTCATCGAAGGCAAACGACCTCTGCCGCCGCCGTTACGCTGATATGGTCCCGGCATGCGGTATGCACCACCACCGTTGGTCGCGAAATTTCGTCCATTACTGCGCATGGGTCCCACGCCTCCGCCCATGGCCGGGTTTCCGGCCCACACGCCAGGCATGGGCTGTCCGGGGTTGAACATTGCAGGCATCGCACCTGCCGAGGTCATTCCGGCGCCCATGGGATAGCCCATTTGAAACTGCTGATGAAGCTGGAAACCACGAGGGGTTCCGGATGGTGCGTGGTTGTTGAGCGGGAAGTGGCCGTTGCTATTCGCATCACTACGGCTTGGAGCAATGTGAGCCGGATCCAGGACGTAAGTGTTGACAAGCTCCACTTCGGCCCTGATCCGCTCGTTCCAGTCCGCATGACGCTTCTCAACGTGCTTGCGCCAGAAGTCTGTACCTTTGAACAGCTTGGTGCATTCCGGGATCTTGCAGCGGAACTTGTGCACATCCTCTTGGAGCACATACTGCAGGGTAACGGATTAGTTGCGGGACAATACACAATACAGCGGCAGATCTGACCTTGAGGAGCTCCTTCTCAACACCTTCATCCACCGGAGTACCGCCCAGCTTGCGAAGATTGACATTGTCAGGCTCCAAGATCTGCAAGATCTTCTCTTCGAACGTCTTGACCCAGTTATAAGCACGCTGAAGCTGTAGCGTCGTCTTGGTGTTCGGTCTCATTAGAGACTTCTTCTCCTCGACGGGGCTTTCGGGCTTCTCTTCGTCTTCGTTGCCTTCGTTTTCGATTTTCACGTCGACGCCTTTGCCCCTCAACAGAGGAAAGGGCTCACCGGTAGCACTCGCTCGTGCAGTCTCTTTAGCGGCAGAGGTCAGGCTCGCCCGTGGTCGGCGCAAATGACCACCAGGACACTTGCGCTGCAGCTCATGCACCGAGTCGGACTCGAAAACACAGAAGAAACAGAAATTGTAGACTCTGCGGAGGTACTCCACCAGCAGATCGAGTTTCTTCTTCTTGATGAGAAGCTCTTCATCGTCCATCTCGTCTTCATCAATCATGCCCTCGTCCTCCTCTTCTCCCTCCTCGACATCAAAGTCAATTGTGTCTGGATCCTTCTCGGGTTTGGACGGTGCCACAGGCTGCAGCATTCCTCTTTCAGTCAACTCGTGAACACGCTCCTCGATTTTGGCCACGCCAAAGTATTCATCGCCCAACTCGTTGTCAAGTCTGCGAACGAGACGTGTTGCCAACTCTAGATCACGAGCGACGCGCTCAGAAGCAGAGAACAAGTCCCACAAGGCCTTTTTCCTTGGCCCCTCTGGGGGCCGGTGGACGCCACAATGCACTGTGAAGTTGCCACGCTCGGGATCTTCGATGGTCTTGCCGTTGATCTTCTCAAGCGCCTTATCACTGGAGCTCTGAGGTCTCAACGCGGTGTCGGTTTTCATGGCCTCTCCACCATCACCATCATCGTCACGGGGAACAACGTGCTCCTCAGACTCAGCTGTCTGCTCGGGTCCCGGGTTTAGAATGATCCAGCCCATGCGGTGACACTTTTTGAGAGGGTTGGGATCCGACAGGGATAAATGTCTGAACCCCCCCTCATCCTCGCCCAGGTGTTCTTTCGCAAAAGTTTCAAACTTCTCGCGCGTGACCGTAGGGGCAATGGTCTTGATAAGTAACGTGGGCTGGGCCGATGCAGGATCACGCAAGTCACCACCCTTTGCGGGAAGCAAGTCGCCGACTCCCAAAACCTCTGCTGCTGCCGACGTCTCGCCTTCCTCGCGCTCGACTATACCTCCCAGGCCGTTTGATTCGGACTTGTAAATACCCTCCAAAGTGAATTCGTCGAAGACGCCGGAACTCAGATCGTGCTCCCACTGCGCAAACAAGCCCTTGCRGTAGTTCATCAACTTCGCTCGAAACGGATTTCGAACTTCGGGCACATAGCGCTCACGGAACCAGTCCTCGGTCTTGTGCAGCCGCACGAATGTCTGAGCTTGAGATTTCTGTAAATTCTCCTTATATTGATCATAAGCCGCCTGGATCTTGGGTCTCTCAGCATCACGCTCTTCCTTGGACTCGCGTTCACCTCTCAGTCTTGGCGGCGGGCGGCCACTTCGCACGCGCTCCTTGTCTTCCTTGATGAGCTGCTCAGTCCTCCACCATTCGGCGAACCAAGTAAAGCCAACCTGAAAGTCCAGCTTCATCGGATCTGGGAGAGGGTTGGCAATGATGGCCGACGGCTCGGGACCCGGAATGTATCTGTCGATGGGTTGAGGAGAGGAGCGTCGGCGAGGATGGGGATGGGGCTCATCACGGCGCGGTGCATACGTGTAATCATCGCGGCCAACGCGATCGGGCTGGTACCTGTCGATCTGTGCGGGCGAGCGCGAGCGTSTGCGGTCTCGGTCGGGCGCGCGGCGGCGGTCTGTCACAGTCAGCGACGGCGCGTCGAACAAGTTGGGTGGGCGGAGCGCACCTGGTGAACGTCGACGGTCACGGTAGGGGTCAGCGGAGCGGTAGTCGTCACGCTCCCGAGGCGTCTCTCGGGGCGAACGAGCATGGCTATATCCTTCGTAGTCGTCCATGTCGAATGAGCAATGCTGAGAGATGCGRTCGGATGCGTCGATGGGTTTAAGGCGGCTCCATCAAGCACAGCGAGCTCCTGCAGGTGCTCGTAGTTTCGCGGGCGTGCTGGCGGTGGGCAAGACTGTGGGCCATGGTTATGTTAGACTTGTATACGCTGGTAGATCTTTGCGAGGAAGGAGGAGAAGGAGGGAGGGCGGAGCWGTAGTAGTAGTCGGAGGTGTGGTGGTGAGGTGCTAGAGGTACATATATGGTACAAAGCGGCGGCTCAGGGAGCATCGCCAGGAAGCAGAACAGAGCAAGCAGGGAGCACGGCAGCAACGCGGTGCAAGGAGAATGAGCGAGCGCGGTGGGAAACGTACAAAGAGGCAGACAATGCAGCGTGTTGTGCAGTGCGATGAAGACGAAGAGCGTCGTGATCGGTGGAGACGCATAGCTCCCTAGGTTCCACTTCTGGTTAGTTCGAGATTGGAGCCAGTCAGGACCCCGTCAACTGGGGAAGATCCCACCCGACGCAATCACATCTCCGGATGAACTGCGTACAACTTTGCGAGGCAGCATGTTGCACTGATAACGATGAGATGCCGGAAACATCGAGAGCCTTGCAAGCCTCCAATATCAAATACTCGGTGCGAGAAGAAATTTATACAATCGATACGGCATCTTGCAGACTCGTTCGGCTCTGGTGCGTGACGATTCAGAAGTTTTGCAACGTAGACATTGGCACCGACGCCCAGCTGTACACGGTATGGGCATAGACACGGCTAATGGGTCGCCCTATTGAGTTGCAAGTACGACGATATACTATTGAGCTGTTAGAGGTATTGCCTCAGGCTCCTATGTGACTAATAATAAGCTTTCCAATCGCGTCAAATGCAGCCAGAGCAACTTCGACCCACAAGTTTGACTTCACTCTCCAACAACACTGTCCACAATGACGACTTACATACCTTCTTTGACGCTGCCAGCGTTCATCTTTGAGCAGCCAGCGGCCTCTATCTTGTTGCCGGTTGCTGTCGGATCGGCGATCGGCTACTCAATCAGCCCAAAGAAAACTCAAGCCAGCTACAATGCGATGCGTCAGCCACCATTTCACCCGCCGGGATGGGTATTTGGGCCCGCCTGGACTTTTCTGTATGGAGCAATGGGCTACGGTCAGTACAGCATATGTTCTGTCTGAGATCGTTGATTGATGTCCGCATTTTAGGCGCATACCGCGCGTGGACTGTCGGAATGGCCAGCTTCGATCCGGATAAGATTGCACTTACGAGGCACGCTGCCACAGTCTATACCATACAGCTCCTCCTCAACTGGGCATGGACTCCACTGTGGTTCAAATGGAAGAAGCCTATCCTTGCCTCGATTGACATTGTCGCCTTGACGGGCTTGACTGCCTACTTGACGAGTGTATGGGCAAAGATCGATGAACGTGCTGCTTGGACCCTCGCCCCTTACCTTGCATGGCTCACTTTCGCCAACTACCTATGTCATGGTGCTGGCTATTTGAACGGTTGGGATTTTTCGGATCAGAAGGTCAAACCAGCATAGAGCTTCACTCAGGGACCAAGAGATGTGGACGCWGGTACTACCCTCTATTCTGGACGGACTATGAATGGCTTGTGGCGTTCCCAGCCAGGTTTCCGTGGGCCACAGAATCCTTCTAATTAAAGAGTTGATTTCTCTCTCAATGGCTTACATGTGAACAATCCGCCATGGCTTACCATTTGAGTAAGTGAAATGACAATCGCGAGACGTTGGCAGATATTATGCCACGATTCCTGCGCGTGGCCTCACTGACGATGCACGAGACCACGTTGTGTTTCGGAGGTGAAGCCCGTTCTTCGTTGCACTCTGCGAAGCATTGAGCACCGAGAGGGTCCCTCGGCCCTGTCATCTGTAGACGCGTCCTTTGACCTGCTGGAGGTATCTCCGGCAGTTCGACAGTCTGCAGGAACTGCTATACCTGCAACACTGTCCACCTGGGTCGCACAGACGTCGGATCTCTCGGTCGTTACAGAGTTCAGACGGATGTGTCGGCTCTTGTACGACCATGCTAAGTGGCAAGTACTGCAGTCTCGACATGCCATCTTGATGAACACGCGCAGCATGACGACTACCATATTTCATGGAACTTGAGGCCGCTGAGGGGAGATACCTCCAGCCAATAGACTGGCCGTAAAAAGTGGAGAACACAACGAGTTCAGCCAGGCAAACATCTCCAAGGTGGCACGACAGCGCCGTAGTGGGGACTGTGCGAGGTACATTGTACAGATGCGAACTCACCGGTTGCGGGCGTCATGTAGCCTCATTCTGCCGCTGTCGCCCTCAGCCTTGTGCATATGAAGGCGGCATCATGCGGTCTGCTCTCGCGCTTCTTTCCCTTAGACCCCATATCGATGAGTGTGTCTATTGTTGCTACTGTATCACGATTCAGCCATCAGGTGCTACGCGAATCTTCTCTCGGTCGAGGCTCCATCTATGACACCCAAGAGGGTAAAGGCACGAACCAAAACAGAAGGACTGCTCGTGCTTATTGCTCGGGGTTCCCCTAAACGACTTGCAAGTGTCCAGAGCTTTGGCAAAGCAGATCCACATCTCAATCGGCCACTATCTACGGCCACATTCTGGTGGAGACGATCTGGTGCGCGAGCTCACGTCGGAAGCGCAGCTGCCTGTCTGATTGACTTGGCTGATCGTGAATATCAGATCCTTCATCTAATGGATCCATTCGCCACAAACTACTTTAATGTGAGTGCCGTCTAGTTGGCAGAGAGACTGTCTTCTAATGATTCCGCGCAGGAGTATGCTGCCTATGACAATGGCATGGGTACTGGTACTGGCACCGTGAACAGCGACAGAAGTGGACCAAGCTTTCCTGGATTCACCATACCACCACAATCTTATTATAATGCACACAGAGCCTCTGATCCAGGCTACTTTGCCCGTCCAAGTCTTCCTGCAGAAGATTCTCTGGACCTCTCACGCTTTGATCTTCTCGCCCGAAGCGCGGTGAACACGTTGCAGGTGCAAGATGTTATCAAGCCTGCACATAACACGCCATGGGTTGGACCACAACAACACCGCGTTAGGCGCGAATCTTATCGCCGTCCAACTCTTCTTCGTAGCCCGTATGCGAAGTCCGAACCCTTGCTGAGGCACGACGTCTACTCTGATGCTGCGGACTCTGCATACACTTCTCAGTGGCCTGGGATGCAATCAGCCACAAATCACTACAACATGAACATGCATGAATTGGAGCAGGACTACCAACCATTGCCAGAGGTATTATCTCCTACTGGTGGTGCAGAAAATCAGAGCACCGTCTCGGATGGGCGTCTGATCAACGGTGCGAAAGCGAGGAAATGCAAAAGACCATTGACACAATGTCTACAGTGCGGCCGCCAGCCGCGGAACTTGTCTGACTCCAAGTGCGTTTTACAATTTCCTATGCTTGATAGGCCAATGCTAACCGCGTTGTAGGAAGCACGCACTCACACACACGAAGCCTTATCGGTGTACCGAGCAGGACTGCACCCGCAAAGATGGTTTCGCCACTGAAAATGACCTGCAACGACACCGTAAGAGTGTACACAACCTCCTCCCAACAGTCGGATCACCAGCTGGATACATCTGTGCCGCCTGCATACCAGAGGCCGATGCCCCGTCCAAGTTCTGGCCACGCAGGGATAATTTCAAGGCGCACATCAAGCGCAAGCATCCTCATCACCATGAGAGCACTCTCATCGAGGCGTAAGCTCACCATTTCTCGTTTGAGGAGTTATGCTTACAGTACGCAGCTCAAGAAGAAGGCTTCGACCTGGGGACGACCGATCAACGCAGCTTGATTCCAAATCCGTTAGGGACGACATGCACTCTGCCCAGAGTTCACAAGCTGGCCGGAACGAGAACACGTACGATTTGATCAAAACCCCTGGACTGAGCGCCGAATCGTCCTTTCAGTCGGAATCTGGCGGGGTCTTTGGACCCGAGTCTGGCCTTGCCATGTCGAACGAACAACCACTCGTCGGCATGCAGGGTCACACAGTTGACCAGTACGGCAACATGTCAATGCTTCCAATTGGCTACCGTGGACCGAAAGTGGAGGATTACATCAACGAAGCAGCTGAAGCCAACTATCATGGCAACCAGCCCAACAGGTTACTGACCATCTTGTCAGAAGCTGCAAACAACCTGGACTACAGTGCCAATCCCTTCTGCGTTTCGGAAACTAAGCAGCCACGAAGACATGCCCCAGATTATGGACAGCCAGACCTGAACTATAAGGAACCCGCATCATATCCTTGCCAGCACCCTGATTGCAWCAAGGTCTCGACCCATGAGTACGGTTTCCCGCACGGCCACCGAGTTTCCTCAGCATCATGACATGACGTGGCACGCCACCGCCTACAAGGCTGATCTAGTGGTTGAAGTGATATACTGAGACGCTGGGTGAAGCACTTTTGGCATTTTGCTATGAGTTAGAGTAGAGCTGAGACAGGTTGAGCACCACTTGCAGTGTTCAGGCGGCATAAAATGTTTTCTGCCGTCGCCAGGTTTCCTTCGCGGTACTAATGTCGTCGTTCAGGAAATATGTCTGGAGGGCAAGTTGCGAACTTGGGAGATCACGATACGTTTTAATTCTAGCCGCCGTTGAGCGCGATTTTTACCTCGTCGCTGGTGTACGAGAAGGTCGAAAGCGGATTGTCAAGTAGATAGCATTGGTAGCAAAAGTGTCTGGTGATTGAATGCGTCCGTACCCCTGTAGGCCTCACATACCCTGATATCAACAGCACTCCAGCTGGTGCATTGCACTGCGCACATGCCTTTGGCACAGAGATAAACTTGAATGTGTGTCCCTTTATTGAATGAGAAATGCATGTACATGTGTATAGCTCCTATTCACATGCACAGACTCATGCTCATGCTGTGCATCGGACCTTTATGCAAGAGTGTGACGTACCGTGCACGGGCCGCTTTCACATGCCGACGTGACCTCGTGCGAGAGCCGCGGCAGTCGGGACGAAAGCGTGGTATGCAAAGAGATGGGCATGAGACAGTTCACTGCACTAATCTTCTGGCCGCTCCCGTCGTTCACTAGAAGYCTGCAAGCTCAGCAAATCAATGAGCGCAGTGTGCAGATAACAGCATCAAGACCGCCAGCATGAGCACCGTCAAGGCGTTGCAGGTAAGGAAGGCTTCAAGACACCGAAACTCGAAGCAAGGCGCAGAAGAGCTTACCAGCGTGACTACTGCAGGACTCCCTCGAGAAGATCATCCTCGATCCCAAGTACAAGGCGCCTCTGACGCTCGTCAAAGCCATCCGCAATGGTGCCGTATACGGAGCCAAAGTGCGATTCCCGCACGCCCTGGTCATGATCTTCCTATTCCGTTCGGGCACAATACGAGAAAAGACACGACTGGTCTTCAACGCGACGCGACAGCACGCCAGCAACCTCGCCCGGTTCGCATTGCTATACAAAGGCAGCATGATGGCGTTGCGCAATACGAATGGAGGCAAGGAGACTGGTGCCCACCATTTCCTYGCTGGTCTATTCGGCGGATACTGGGTTTTTGGACAATCAGCCAACAGTGTCAATCAGCAGATTGTCATTTACATTTTCGCCCGCGTGCTGCTTGCACTTGCGAAATTGGCCATTCAACCACCCGGAGACAATAGCCTTGTGGGAAGCCACTATGGTGGACATGGCGGAATTGGCATCTTGAAGCTCACGCCTGAGCAAGTTGCCATGGTGCAGAAATACAGCTGGCCTGCATTCGCTAGCTTGAGCTGGGCCAGTGTCATGTGGCTCTTCGAGAGCTATCCCGAGACACTGCAAAACAGTCTGCGAAGCAGCATGTACTACATGTAAGTGCCGACTTTCTTTCCATCTGCTTTGCAAAAGAGCTGGAGCAACATTCCCTCTACTGACCCAGGGCTGACCCATGCACCAAAGATATAAAAACTGCGAATCGTGGGACGGGGCTCGGACCCTTATCCTCCACAACAAGTGAATGGGAAAGAACGAGGCATACGAATTGCATGGATAGCATTGTGAAAGATGAAAGACATAGCGCTGGCGTTGGCAATCTTTGAGCGTGTACATACGTTTTTACGAAGTTTCACGGTACCAGATCAAACCAGCCACTGACACGAATTCCAGCTTTGCAAATGCGGATTACTGGCACAGCTTTGACAGCTTCTTCCAAAGCTCCTCCCAGCCAACTCTTCCGGGTATGCCTGGTCGTTTGGAATGAGCAGGCGGTTGTGGGGCTGATTTAGTGGAGTTTGGGGGGGGAGCTTGATAGAACATCTTTAGACATTGCAAAGTCCTTCCATCCTTGTTCCCAATGGTTCCTCAGGCACCAAGATGGATTCGTGAGATCAGAGCTACCACTTTCCAATGAATCCCTTTTTCCCGGACGTCTTGCCGGTCACCTCAGCGCCGGGAAAGTGTTCAGCGGTGTGAGCACTCGGCGGTTTGACAGCCGGACCCCAACCAGCTTCATTCCACTGATCTGCACTGTTGCCACCTACCTTGGTAGAGTGTCTAGACGCTGGTGGATTGGTATTCGCGCGCCGGCTTGACTCCTTCGGCCAACTGTTGTCCACGTTGGTGCCTCCTCCATGTCCCCGACCGGCAGTACCACTGGGTTGTTTGGCTCCAGACTGGCTAACAGAGTCAGACGGATGAACCGTCTTGTTAGAATCCCAAGCATCATTCACCTGGGACTTTGACTGCGACACTCTGTGACTGGATGACCCCTTCACACTTGCAGCCTTCTCGTTTGTAGCGCCCCAATCATCATGCTTGCCGGTCGCAGCCTTCGACGGTGCTTTCGACTGAGCAGCGATGCTCGTTCTCTTCATCAGCTCCTCAACGAGCTCGTCCTTTGATTTACCCAGCAATGAATGCTTCTTCGCCTCCACCCTAGCCTCGCGGATCTCGGTGTCGGAGATTTTCTGTTTCAGAATGGCTTCCAGAGCCGCCTTGCTCCTGTACTTGAAAGTGAAGACGGCGTATGGCTTCGACATTGTGTCAAGGTATTCCGGTCGGTACAGCTTGTGGGCATAGTTCGCGCCTCTGCCCGCATGCACGGCTTGGGTGATACCCTTGTCTGCCTTGCCACCTGGCAACGCAGGCAATGGCAAAGCAGGGTACTCATAAACCTCGCGCGGCTGCACCTTTGGCTTGACTGTTACCGGCTTCGAGGTCCATTCGCTCCAGTAGGGCTTGATCACAGGCTTCGGCTGCGGATCACCGAGGGTATAATAGTCCGACCTGGCACCATCGTTCGCGGGTCCGGTGCGATGAGTGGGAGCCTGTGAGGTGCGCCCATGTCGGCTGCCATCTCGTGGCTTCCTGCCAGCATCACCGCCCCAACCCTGATCAGCTTTTCCGCTCTTAGCCTTGGGGGTTTCAGCATTATCCCAGGCAGGAGCCGTTCTCCCGTCTTCCTTTTTCTTCTTTTTGGCTGCCTCCTCTATGTTTCCCCAACCGTCATTGCCTGCCTTGTTGTCGTCAGTGTCGTCCCATGCTCCCGGCATCTTGTCGCTAGTAGTAGTCTGTCCAGAAGTCGACTTGCCCTTGGAGTCCTTACCGTTGTCGTTGCCCCACCCTGAGTCCTCCTTGACGGGCACGGGGTCTGGCTGAGCCCATTCCGTTGTAGACTTTTCCTTTTTTCTGTCCTTCGAGCCACCCCAGGAAGCTTTTGAACCCTCCTTCTTGCTCGGGCTGGAGTCCTCCCAGACTTGACGAAGCCCCTGAACATGGGGCTTCTCACCAGCGGTACCTTCACCAACTTGCTCGAAACCCCATCCGGCGTCAGGATCTTCCTTTGCTCCAGCGAGAGATGGCGGGGCTTCCGGTCTTCCCTCCTCATCATATCCTTGAGGCGGCTCGACCTCAAACGCTGGTGGCGGATAAAGTTCCATGTCATAGAGAAGGTCAGAGGCCCGTCTCCATGTTTCCCGATCCATATCGTCCATGGTCTGCTTCACAATTCCATACAGGTGTCCCAGATCTTTCATAATCTCCACAATCTCTCCGTACTTGCGGTGTGAGGCCTTGATTATCTCGAGATAGATCACTCTGCGATTGCTGTACCTCTTAGCATCCTCCTTGAGAGCAGCGTACTTATCAACTTCGAAATTAAAGCGATGCACTTCTTGCTTTATCAGCTGGCCTGCCTCTTCCACAAATGCAAGTCCACTGCCCTTCTGCTCGGGCTGCGCGTGTTGCTCGGGAGTATCCTCCGGTTGGGCAGAATGCTCGGAGGTTTGCTGAGACCGCGGGGCGGTCCGTTGTGTATGCTGATGCCTGTGTTCAACATTMTGCTTTCGACTCCGTGAAAAATCATATGTTGACTTTGTATGCTCTACCGTGTCTCTCCGGGGAGGCTTGCGGCGTCGCGCATTGAAGTCATATCCGGGTGAGGTCTGGGGCACAAAGACTTTTGGCTTCTCTGTAGGCTCATCTTGTGACCACACTGACTCCTGGTAGCTGAATCCACCTCCAACCGTGTAGGTCTCTGGACGATAGCGATCGGCAGARAACGAGCCGGCATAACGGCTGTCAGCCTGCTCGCGTTGATCGACAAATGGATCCTGGTCGTTGGAGTAACGGTACTGTCCCGAAGAGGTGTCCCACTTGTGACCAGGTAGATGCTCTTGGCCGACAATGTTCCTCGGCCTGTATTGTTTGTAGTATCCTGGTTCATCGCCGGCGCCGTCGAAGATGTCCATCATGCCACCAAGGAGACTCTTGTTTGAAGACTTGACGGTGGAGGGCGCACGTGTCGGGGTCACACGCACTGAGGGTGCGCGCACCGAGGGTGCACGCGCCGACGGGGCCCGCACGGCGTAGGATGGATTCCTCGAGACAGTCGCCTGAGCTGGGTCCGTGGAGAGTTCCTTACCGCCACCATCCTTGCAGCGTAGAATCACCACCTCGATGGTACCCACATTGTCCTTGAAGTTCTTCAAGTTTGGCGCCTTGTCGGCGATACCTACATTTGTCAGTGAAGCACAAGTCGGCACGCGATGGTTGACTTACCGGTTCCGAGTGGCGTGAAGGTCCAATCCCGGGCAATGAAGGTGCCATCTGATGTCTTCTCCTCTTTCTGCCGCAACTTGAGGTCGATCTGATACTCGTCCGTACTCACGCCGTCCTCGGGCAACCGCAGGCGCAGGCGATTTCTGTTGCATTGATATTCTCCGTCCATGAACACATACGCCGAAAGCCCTGGTGCGATGTAGCCTTCGGACGTGATGTGCACGTGGAATGGGATCTCGCTGTCCGGTGCGACAATGTACGCCTCCACGGCGCCATCTGTGATCTTGTGGCCATATTCCTTGAGCCGAGTGTTGCCTGGGCCCAGCTCGATGGCACAGGTTATCTGTTTGAGTGTAGGCATGAATGTTGCGGTGCGCGGCTCATGGGGAATGTGGTTGTTGATGATGACACCGAATTGTGGAAGGTGTTGTTTTCGACTGCTGCAGAAAGTTGTTATGGGGATGAGGTCAGAGGAAGCAACAACATCAAAAAACATGGGATTCCGTCTAGGTTGACGAGAGCAARGAAGAATTTGATGCTTAAGTTGAGCGCGTAGTCTACCTTTTTGGACGGTCATCGTGCGAAAAACGATTGCTCTTCAAGCACCGATTCACTCCTTAAGAGAGTTGAAAAAGCATGGCGGGTTGCAGGAAGCTCTAGATTTGAGCCGCAGTCGAGCTGTAGGGAAGGGAGCACACTGTGTAGAGAGGCGGTACTGCACTTGGAATTCTAGTGCAGAGCGTACAGCGAGGCGACCAGAGAAGCTCACCAATGCACGAGGAGTCGGAAGTTGTAGCTTCCAGGCGCATGAGCACGTCATTGCGACGACCGCCCTCATCAATCACCTGTAGCGAGGCGGAGTGAGATGAGGTGAGGTTAAAAGGAGACCGGTAAAGTATGTGCCTTGGTGGAACTTTGGAGCCATTCTTTGCCGAAGACAATATCGAGCTACTCCCGGAGTATCTCCTTGCCTCGATTCATCCGCATCACATGTGTTTCCGCTAACATGCTTGGGCCTGGGCAGACTCGATGGTATTCAAGCGAACTCACGAAGCCTCTCGCAGGCATCTTGTAGGTCTCTGCTACTGCCAGTCATGACAACAGCACAAACGCCGCTTTCTTTGACATGTCCTTGGCATGGCATCAGGAAAAGCTGAAGCTACGTTAGGTTACATGCCTCTACCCTGCCTGCCAGATCGATGTGTCATGAAACATTCTCTTCGCTGTCCCTCCCCATCACCTTCAACCCATGACCTAGGCTCCTCCTACCAATTGGTTTCCCTCCGCACCGCTTGGACCACCGCAGCAACTGACTTTCCGAAACGACTGACAGGACCGCTTTTGGTTGAGGACGACGGCCGCAGGTGACACTTGTGACACTCGAGATGCAGCGAAGCGCGACGCTCTCGCACTCGATCGTGCATGGCGAAGAGTCGGATGATAGCGAAGATGAGCTGGACGCCGGCTCGTTGGGCAGCGAGGAGGAAATGGTCGAGCACGAATCGTCGGGTCTGATGCGCAGAGCATCCAAGGACCTGGACGCGAGCAAAGAGGCTGTCGAGCTGGCAGAGTCCGCGGCGGAAGAGCCAGAGCCGCAGGGAATGCTGCCTCGAGACAAGCAACGCCGCACCACACACTACAACTACACGCTGGAGAAACAAATGTCGCATGTTGAAGCTAAACAATTCTTCCAGCAACAGCGCCAAAGCACCATGGACGACCAGACCCTCATCGCAAGCCCCATGAACACTAGCCCGGTGATGAGAGCTAGGACTTTTTCCTCGCAAGTTGCCGGCGATGCGCAAGTCGGTCGGACGGGCAGCCTACGGAGCAAGCAGAGCGCTCCCAGCTTTAAAGACTCAGGTTTCAGGTCTGCATTGCCCGTTGGCTTGAGTGATCCCAACAAGCATCCGGACAGTTCCACAATACAGTCACCCAGTATCGGTCGATTCGAAGGCTACAATGGCATCAGCGCCCTCCCTGCCCACGCCCGGGAAGATCTTCTGGCAGACAAACGAGCCCAATCGCACTCGGCCCATCCGGATCTGCCGCACGAGTCTAAGCCACTTCTCGAACAGGAGGGTGTCCACGGTGCCGGCGCAGGTGTTGGTATTGATTCAGCCCGCGACTCAACCGTGACGACTGAGTTGCACGCCATCTACTCCAACGTTCAAAAGATTCTCGATTTACGTCACAAGTACATGCGTCTGTCGCTGCAGGGCCCAGCTGATAATCCTCGTGACGATCCGGGATGGGGAATCTACCCTCCACCCCCTAACCCAGTGTGGCATGAGAACAAGGAGCGCAAGAATGCGGTTGGTGATGACAGTCCCACTGAAAAGACTCCTTCCTCTTCCCAGACGCTGCCTAAGAAACCACAACGCAAGATGGGTCAGGACATCGGGGAGGACTTTGACTACGAAGAGTGCTTCCCTCTGCCCGAGGCTTCCGAAATGACTTTCCAGCTTGATGAGGGCGGCGTGTATCAGGTCTACGAGACATCGACCTCCGCTGAGCTAGGCGAGCCCATCTTGCACATTCCAGACATCCGAGAGTACTACATGGATCTCGATTGTATTCTCGGAATCAGTTCCGATGGCCCCAGTAAATCGTTTGCGTACCGCCGACTGCAGTATCTGGAAGGCAAGTTCAATTTGTACGTCCTCCTGAACGAATATCAGGAGATTGCGGACACCAAAGCAGTACCTCATCGTGACTTTTACAATGTACGAAAAGTCGACACTCACGTACACCATTCAGCGTGTATGAATCAAAAGCATTTGCTCCGCTTCATCAAAAGCAAAATGAAGAAGTCGCCCGATGAGGTGGTTCTGTTCCGAGACGGCAAGAATCTCACGTTGAAGGAAGTCTTCGAAAGTATCAACTTGACAGCGTACGATCTCAGCATCGACACGCTAGACATGCACGCACACACGGACTCCTTTCATCGCTTCGACAAATTCAACCTCAAGTACAACCCAGTCGGCGAAAGTAGATTGCGAACCATCTTCTTGAAAACGGACAACGACATCAAAGGACGCTACTTGGCAGAGATAACTAAGGAAGTCATCGCTGATCTTGAAAGTAGTAAGTACCAAATGGTGGAGTGGCGTATCAGCATCTATGGACGTAGTCTGGATGAATGGGACAAGCTTGCTGCTTGGGTTGTTGACAACAAGCTCTATTCGCCAAATGTGCGATGGCTCATACAGGTACCCCGACTGTTCGATGTCTACAAAGCGTCTGGTCTGATGGAGAGCTATGATGAAGTTGTCAAGAACGTTTTCCAGCCACTTTTTGAGGTCACGCAGGACCCTAGCAGCCACCCCAAGCTCCACATCTTCTTGCAAAGAGTCATTGGCTTTGATTCTGTAGACGACGAGAGCAAGAGTGAACGTCGCATCTACCGCAAGTTTCCTCTGCCAAAGGATTGGAATACCAAGCAAAATCCACCCTACAGCTACTGGATCTACTATCTCTTCGCCAACATTGCCTCACTCAATGTCTGGCGTAAACAGCGAGGCTTCAACACTTTCGTGCTGCGTCCACATTGCGGTGAAGCGGGTGATACGGATCACTTGGCTGCTGCCGTTCTGTGCTGCCACAGCATCAGCCACGGCCTCCTTCTACGCAAAGTACCTCTGCTGCAATACATTTTCTACCTGGAGCAGATTGGTGTGGCCATGAGTCCGCTGAGTAACWACGCTCTGTTCCTCGCCTACGAACGCAATCCATTCTTGCAATACTTTCGCCGCGGACTCAACGTCAGCTTGTCTACTGACGATCCACTCCAATTTGCCTTCACAAAAGAGCCATTGATTGAGGAGTATGCTGTCGCGGCGCAAATCTACAAACTATCGGCTGTCGACATGTGCGAGCTGGCTAAGCAGTCTGTCATTCAATCCGGCTTTGAGCATGTCATGAAACAGAGGTGGTTGGGCAACAACTATCACCACCCTGGCGTGGCGGGCAATGACATGGCCAAGGTCAATGTCCCCAACATCCGAGAGGCATTCCGCCACGAAACGTGGTTGCAGGAATTGGCCATGATTGATCGTTATACCAATGCACCTGGGCAAGGCCGTCTGAGTATTGGCAATCTCGATAGTGGTGGCCAGCGTACATCCACCTCGATGGTCCCCGCTAGCCCAACCGCCAGCATGCAAACACACCCCTCCGCCACCAATCCGCTGAGTGTTGACACGAGCAACCATCGTGTCGCTTCAGGTCAGCCCGCAGCCGTCATCACGCCACGCGGATATCATGCCAACGTGCAGGCAGCACGCATGCCGGGCACATCCTCCCAAGCAGATTCGGCTCAAGGTCAGCATGATGGCAATGCGCTACATTTGTCTCGTGTGCACACTCTACGGGACCCAGCGCGTGCTTCTCCCCTTGTTGCAAATTCGTCGACGGGCCACGATACCAGCTTTTCCGAGTTGCCAGCCGCGGCTTTTGGTGACAGCACGCTTGGGTCAGAGCCGAAGCTGTTTCCAGGCTTGATGAGCAATCGCAGACGGAAGTCCTCGATAGTGAAGATGACTGACGATGACGCTATGCTTCAGAGCACTGGAAGTCTGTCCCGATCTGTGGGTGAGGATGGGCTGATAATGGAGAGGAAGAATACGATCGAGGAGGCTGCTGCCGAGAGTGATGCTGAATGAAGATGATTCGGTCATGATTGATATGTTCAGAACGGTACCTCTGATAGAGAGCTTGACAGATGGCAAGTAGATTGAAAAGTAGCAATGGCGGACATTCGCGTGCATATTTATGCRGTATCGTTTTGAAACTGTTGCCGAATGACAAACTCAAGTTCCTCCGTACATTGCCGCATATACTAGGGGTACTTTTCTGCCTCACAATTGAATCCTCACTACGGCGCAGAGGGCGTTCTGTTGTTGTACAGGATGGTTATATACAAAGTTTCGCTCAGCAGAAGGGTATCCTCCTCCACAATGCTTTTCTGAACTGCGGAAAGTCCATTCCTCTAGTCCGCGCATAGACAGACCTAGAAGTCCTTCATATTGGTGCTCTATCAGTGCCGCGCCGCCGCCAACTCATTTCATGTTTTTCATCCCTCGGCAAATCGCAAAATTACGGGTTCTCCTTCTAAAAGTTAGCGATGCCTGGGATATTCTCGATGCGGGCAGAGCCATAGCGCAGCTCGAGAGACCCTGTATGCCATCTGTTCTTCAGCATCTTACCTTGGCCACCTTCTCGAAATACTTCTCGAGATCGAACTTGGGGTCTTCGGGGTTCGTTATTACTGGGAGAAAGGGTACTGTCAGCTTTCCTACTTGTAAATTCACGTCCGTTCCTCGTTGTGGAAAGCTCTGCAAGGCAATCTTCTCTCGTCCTAATATTTGTTCCGTCCCCGCCTCCTCGTCCACCCATTTCTTTGGGGATCTGACTTACTGCCGTCACCCTTGCTAGGCGAGTTCTTCTCGGCGAACTTGGCCTTGGCCTCGGATATGAGCTTTGATTTCTGTTCGTATTCGTGCTGGGATGCAGCTAGCTTGTCCTTTGCGTGGATGGCTTGCTGGTGTGTGAAGCCGTAGAAGACACCGAAGACCAAAGCTCCCCATCGGACGACCTACGAGGTGGCTGTGTTAGTATTGCGTGTGGTGGTCACGGTCAATGGCTGCTGCTGCCGCTGCGACGGGTCGACGGGCAGGGATAGACGAACATTAACACCGGTGCTGGCCATCGCGGTGGTGTGTGGAGGGAATTGATGATGCGACGTGTGGTTTGCGGTCGGCTGGGCGAGAGTCGTGGTGTGGTGTGGACAATGCTCGGGTGGAGTGGAGCGGTGATAGGAAGTTGAAGATGCGATTGAGATGCCAGGGCAGACCAGGTTCGGATGGAAGCTACCGTCTTTGGATCTACAGGCACAACTAACTTCACATTCGTTAATGCCTCCCTCTCCCTTTACAAACAATCCTCCACTCTCCACCCGCCATGTCTACACATCAGGATCGCCAGGCGGATCTGGCTGCCAAACGTGCGAAACTTGCACAGTTGAAAGCTCGCAATCGAGAGCTTGCCAACAACAGACACAGCATCAATGGCCAGATAGCAGCGCAGTCGCCGTCACGCAGCAGTAGAGGCATTGAAGACGTCGAAGAGCTGATAGCATCGCTCGACTTGCCATCATCGCGGAATACCGACTCGCCACAGCCGCCGGCCAATACGAGCACTCCTCCACGACAACAGCAACAGCAACAGCAACAGCAACAGCAAGGTGCAGGCGGTTTAACCCAGCATTTGAGTCTCACGGGCCTCACGACAGTCTACGAGATTCCCGTCGAAGCGAAGCCCGAAGTGATTAGCTATAGCAAGGGCGTGCAGACAACGGACCAGGCTGCGGGTGATTCGGATGAGGGTGAAGGTGCCGCTGGGCGTAGTCCCTCACGGCGGAGGCGCAGGCTAAGCCAGCGCGAGCAGCAGCTAGAAGATGAGGAGGAGATTCGGCAACGCTTGCGTCAGGAAATTGAGGAAGAACTACGACAATTACAGCTACATGAAATCGCCGACCCCAACCCAGACACTCTGCGCTTCCCGGCCCGCGCCCTGGCACCAGAAGAGCTCAATGCAGTCACCAACAGTAATGATTTTCTGGATTTTGTGGAGCGCAGCAGCAAGGTCATTGAGCGTGCTCTGGACGAGGAGTACGATGTGCTGGCCGATTATGCCCTGCACTCGCGGGAAGCTGAGGACGAGGATGAATACGTGGGCCGACGAGGCCGGCGCGTGAAAGAAGTGGCCCAGTTTGATCTGCACGACTCCATGGGCAAGAAACGAATGATCAGTGACATCGATTTCAGCCCCAAATTTCCCGAGCTGTTGTGTACCTCCTATACCAAGTCCCAGTCCTCACCGCACACGCCGCCTGGTCTGCTGAATGTTTGGAATATGCATCTCAAGGGACGGCCCGAGTACTCTTTACACGCCACTTCCGACCTGCTTTCTTGTCTCTTTCATCCACATCATCCCTCGCTCATACTTGGCGGAACTTACAGCGGTCAGCTCTGTCTGTGGGACACACGCGCTCGAAATCAACGCACAGGCGAGCCCGTCCAGARGACTCCGCTCACAGGCGGGCGCACTGGTCACGCACATCCAATCTACAGTCTATCTGTAGTTGGCACCCAGAACGCCAGTTCGGTGGTATCTGTGAGCACAGACGGCGTAGTTTGCGCATGGAGCACCGACATCCTCACTCAACCTCAAGAGTACCTCGAGCTACACGCTCCGAATCCATCCGCCTACAAAACAGACGACGTTGCTCCCACATGCATATCCTTCCCTGCCAGTGATCCCACCTACTTTCTTACCGGCACCGAGCAAGGCGGCATCTTTCCGGTTCATCGCTACGATCGCGCTGGTGCAAAGTCAGGCGTCGACGTTCGTACCAGCTACCGCGGACACGATGCACCTGTCACGGGGATAGATTTCCATCCGGCTCGTGGCAAGGTTGACCTGGGAGACCTCTTCGTAAGCTGCGGTCTCGACTGGACCGTCAAGGTCTGGCGAGCACGCCCTCCGAGCTCCACAGCAAGCACGATATCTGGCCATGCCGAAGTCGTCAAGCCTTTACTAGAAATTCAACGAGAAGACAGTGTGTACGACGTTAAATGGAGTCCCACGAAACCTGGTATTTTCGGGTGCGTGGATGGCGGTGGACGGTTCGRCATCTATGATATCAATGCTTCTTCCGAAGTGCCCGTGGGAGGTGCGCGACCAAGCCATGTCGAGAAAGACATCTACTCCTTGAAAAGTCTCAATAAACTGGCCTGGGAGAAGAACCAAGGACGGCATGTCGCTGTGGGTGGTTTGGATGGGGTTACAACGGTCTTCGAGGTTGGCAGTGAGTTGGGCGGAGTGGACACCAAGAATGAGGCTTGGGTTGGGGCCAAAGTCAAGAAGTGGGTTGGAAAGCAGAGCTTCCAAGGTTGAAACTTGCTTCGCATTGATGGTGTGCATTTTGCCATTTGTTGTTTTCGCGGTAGATACCCAATCATCAAGCGCCAGGCGAGGGAGCAGAAGGGAGCATTTACGATTCCCCTCACAACTCAGCTTTGCTGTGGCATTACGTCAACGGGCAGGACTTCTTTGCTTACTTCACCTGTTACGGTTCCCTTGAGCTGTTCATCGAGATCCTTCTTCTATTCAGGGATTGACTGCTCATCATGCTCCGCCTCAAAAGCTCTAACCATAGAGCGTAGTAGCGGCTCTCAGTTCCTTGGGATCGTGTTCCACGGTCCCGTTCAGCTCCTTGCCTTGGAAAACAGCCTGCATCAAGAGCTCCAATCTTCGCACCGCCTCATCTCCGATTTGATAGTGCACAACCAACCTTCCACCCCATACCCTCACACCAGCCTTCTGCCCAAGCTCGATGAACTTCTCCACACTGACATTCGCAGCTTCAAGATCGAACCAAACCATGTTTGTCTCGGTTGCATTGGTCAGCTTGCCTCCATAGCCTTGCCAAAGCTCCGCAATCTGCTTGGCACGTTCATGACAAGCAACTAGCTTGCCTCCCAGGAAGGTATCCTCCACGGCGACCCGCGCAGCAGAAGTTATGACGCCCGCCATACGGATCCCTCCCCCAATGGACTTCCTCACCCAGCGCGACTTCTCACGGAAGGCTTGCGTGCCGACTATCACACTTCCAATGGGAGCTCCCAAGCCCTTGGAAAAGCAAAGAGAGATGCTATCAAAGCACGCACAGTAGTCTTTGAGCGACCCAGAACCGGCTGCTACGGCCTCCCATATCCGTGCTCCATCCAGATGCATGATTAAGCCCCTCTCCCGTGCCCAAGCTGAGATTCTCTGGCATTCTGCGAGGGGTACAATCACTCCAGCGATAGTGTTCTCCAGACTTATGAGTTTGGTCGGGCAGCCATGAATGTCGTCTCTCAGATCGGCGACTTTCTTTACGTCTTCGAGTGTTATGTATTTGCCGTTGCTTGCTGTCGCGGGTTTCACCATGGCGCCGCAGAGGGATGCTACTCCGCCGGCTTCCCAGTCAAACTGCAAGGTTGAGATTAGTCTTTCATCATTAGTATGGGACGGGCTCAGCTTACAATGTGGCTTTTGCCATCTGCAACAATGCTATGTGGGGGCCCTTGAAGGTGGGAACGGATAGCGACCTGGTTGCCTGCAATACAAGTCAGCAAAACTGTTTTCGAGATACGGCACAGAACAGAAGACAGGCATTAATCTGGCCTTCTGGGTTGTATTGCTTCGGGAACCAAACATAACCATGCAATCGACTTACCCATGGTGCCGCTCATGACCAGAAGACCAGCCTCCTTTCCCGTGAGCTCAGCAAGGAATGACTCCAGGTTCGTGGTGGTCGGATCTTCCTGCATTACATCGTCGAGAAGAGTCGTCGCTGAGATTGCCTCGAGCATACGGGTTGTGGGTGTTGTGATGGTATCGCCTGTCCTATCAATCAACAACTTGTTTCCAATTGCCACATGATATGGGAATACATACTACGGAAATCGAATGCTGATTGCCCGGGCGTCGACCAATTATTGACAGCAACTCCCGAGCCATTGGTGGCATGATTCGCTTCGGCCTTGATACGCTCCGTGTTCATTGCCACAGGCATGCTGCTGTTGTTGCGTGAAGGAACGTGGGCTAGGAAATGCAAGGATGTATTATTGAAAAGAAGCCGGTTCGTACTTATTCTGGGTACCAACCGGGACCTCGAAAGCATCGGATGTTGTTGTTTTTCACGCCCTTTTTTTTTTTTGACAAAAGGGCGTAGGTTCCAATGGCAAAAGTCTTGAGGATGCGGCGAAGTTTCGAGCTTGAACCGTTGCGAACCGGAGTGAGGTTGGAGTGAAATCCCGACTTTACTTTTGAGCACCGGCCCGGTGGCAGTCCTAGCCTAAACTAAATTCAAAATAGGCGCGTACCTCCATTACTCTTCCTCTGCTGAAGTTCACATCAACCTCTTTGATGACATAACTATAGTCCTCATCAAGAAAGAACATCAAGGACTGGCAGGCACACTCGCAGCTTTTTCCGCGAGACGCAGAGATCAGATCGGTCCCTTTGCATGATGTCCGGACTGCACCCCTTGTCTCGTGTGTCAAGACGTCAAGATGACCGCTACATYCCATTTCATTCGACATGACTGTCTGTCGTGCGAGTGGTAGGGACAGGGACAGAGACAGGACAGGTCAGTCTGACATCACATCCCAGGAAGCTCGTTATATGAAATCCACAGTTCTGCTGTTGAAGGTCTCTGCGGCAAAAAAGGTCAATGTTTTCTTGCTTGAGAGCCTCCCGTACATTTCCCATTCAACTTCTTTCAAATCATTCCCTCTACTCTTCACGGCGCAAAATGTCTTCTATTGTTGACGCAGCTCGCTCGACAATCTCGCAGAATCTGGGTGGAGCAATCGCCCAAGCTGCCGCGCCGCCGGGGACGAAATTCACCTTGGACGATGTGCCTGACCAGACCGGCAAGGTAGCGGTGGTCACAGGTGGAAGTGCTGGTATATGCCACCGCGGGTTCTTCTCGAGGCACGATCGCTAATACACGTCAAAAGGCATTGGCTATGGAGCTACCCATACCCTCCTCACCAAAAATATATCGAAGATCTTCATTCTGTCAAACTCGCAAGAGGTTGTTGATAAAGCAAAGGCGGCCGTGCAAGAGGAACTCGGGGAGGAAAAGGCTTCGAGAACATCGTGGATCATGTGTGATTTGGGAGACTGGAACAAGATCGCGGCCGCTGCAAAGGAGATCACCAACGCTACAGACCGCCTGGATATTCTGATCAACAATGCCGGACGCGGCATCATGACATACGAGTTGAATGATTACGGGGTGGAAAGACACATGGCAGTCAACACGTTCGGCCATGCGATATTGACATCACACCTCCTCGACTTGCTCAAGTCAACGGCAAACAGTGGCAACGTTGTGAGAATCACAAATCAATCTTCCAACCTTCACGAACAATCGCCTAGCGATACAAAATTCGCGAGCTTGGACGAACTCAACACAGATCTTGGCGCAGCACTGGGTCCTGCACTCCATTATGGCCGCTCTAAATTGGCGGTCATCCTCTATAGCAGATGGCTTGCACGACACCTAAGCAAGGACTACCCAAGGATATTGGCGAATGCAACACACCCTGGTGTTGTGGACACAGACATGAGTCAAAATGACATTCACGAGCCATATCCACTCGCTGGCTACGGCATGAGCGTCTTGGCGAAGCCTTTTAAGAAGAACCAATTTGACGGCGCGCTCTCGACATTGGTAAGCATAGCCCGCCCTATCAATGCATTGTTTCAGTGCTGACATCTTTGCCTAGTATGCTGCCACTGTTACGCACAAGTCTGGCGAGTACATCTGCCCTCCAGCAGCCCCAKAGCCAGGCAGCGAGCTCTCACGAAACGACGAGCTGGGAGAGCAATTGATGAGGTTGACCAGTGAGGTTGTAGCCGCGAAGACGAACAGTCAACCTTTGAGTTATTACTAGAAGAAGCATATTGTCGGCAAAGTTGATGCATGTTCCATGCAGTAACTAATTCTTCCTCGGTCATTTCAAAGCAAAAGACAGACCAGGGTGTCTGAAATGGCCAGTATATTGTGCAACTGGACTCGAAATGCCGACTAAACTCCAGCATAAGCCCCACTCTCTCACCTCCTCACCGCAAAGCTTGACCCACATGACGCCCACATTCGACAACTCAGACATCATATCGGTGGAAAATGTTGATTAAATCTTGGTGAGAGAAGAGAAACCACGTCCAGAATCAATATCAAAGTGTATCGACTTCGTTTCGCAGAGGTTTTAGGTCAAAGTATCAGCAATGATGGCGAATGACACAACGCAAGGCTCAAATGTACCTGCAGCCGTTCAGACGAGCTTCTTGATCGTAGGAGCAGGTCCTGCAGGTGCTTCACTTGCCAGCTTCCTGGCATCATATGGCCTGACTGGCATTGTTATTTCCGCCGCTTCAGGAACAGCCAAAGAACCTCGTGCTCACATCACGAATGCCGCTGCGCTTGAATGTCTGAGAGATATCGGTCTCGAAGACGAAGCAAAGAGAAACGCCACTCCTGGAGACTGTCAGTGTAACATCCCAAGTCTTTGATGTTTTGTTTTTTTCTCTCGATTGGCTTACCTGTATTACAGGCATGCAGCATACCCGTTGGTGCCACGACATAGCTGGAGAAGAATATGCTCGGATTTACAGTTGGGGTAATCAACCTGACAGAAAAGGTGACTATGTACGTGCCTGACACAATATCATTCCATTATCGAGGCATATATCAACCATGCTCATCAAAATTCCAGGATGCCGCATCACCTTGCCGTCACGTCGATTTGCCACAGACACTCCTCGAGCCAATCCTAGTTCGACACGCTCTGGCAAATAAGTGGACCGTACGTTTCGATACCTCCTTGATCGAATTCAAGAGAGATTCGCCCACTGGTATCATCACGTCCACTTTAAAAGACAATCTCACCGGGCAATGCTATACCATTGAATCAAAGTACTTGATCGGCTGCGATGGCGCCCGGAGCCAAATCATGAAGCAGCTGGATATGCCATTGCTGAAAAAGCCGGGCCAAGGTCTTGCTATTAACGTTCTTGCTGAGGTGGACTTGACCAAGTATTTGAAGACTCGAGTGGGAAATCTTCATTATATCGTTACGCCGGAGATGGAGCATCCACCTTGGGGTTGGGCGTGCGTTTTGAGGATGGTGAAACCATGTAAGGCAACCAACCACTGATCGAAGATTTGAACACTTGCTGATGTTTTCCATGTTCCTATTCAGGGCATGAGTTCATGTTCATCATACTCCCTGAACCAGGATTTGAAGACCTCCGAGTACGCCCAAGCAACGAGGAATACTTGAAACGCCTGCGAGAGTTTGTTGGTGACGACTCTATTGACATTAAAATCAAAGCACGCGAAAGCACTCTCTCCTTTCGACCAGCAGAGTTTCTGACGAATCGCAGGACGTTTCCAAGTGGTACATTAATGAGATTGTGGCCGAGAGATATTCGGATGGTAACGTGTACTGCCTCGGAGATGCTGTACATCGTCATCCTCCGTTCAATGGGCTTGGTGGGTCTTTCTACTTTTGAAAAAGACAAGGCGCAAGGCTGATGAATGATCCAGGGAGCAACACTTGCGTGCAAGATGCCTTCAACCTAGCGTGGAAGCTTGTGAGCTCCTCCATACGTTCTCTCATTTTCATGAAATACTAACACTGGCCTCAGGCTTATGTAGAGCGCGGCCAAGCCGACCCGACTTTGCTGGATTCATTCTCCGCCGAACGTCAACCCATTGGAGCCGGTGTGATCGCGCGAGCAAACCAAGGTCTTCGCGAGTAAGTGTATAGCAAGATAGGAAACGGTTCCTTTCAAAGCCTCCACAGTCTGTCAACCGTCAGATCTTGGACCATGCTGATACTGTTATTCTCATGATTAGCCATGGACCAGTCTGGTCAGCGCTCGGTGCTCTCTCCAAGGACGTCGAGCAGCGCAAACGCGAGCACGCCGAGCTTTCAGCCCCGACGGAAGCAGGCAAGGCGCGAAGAAAGCGTTTGAACGWGGCCATTGCATACTGTGCGCACGAATTTGGTGGCATTGGGATTGAAATGGGTCAGCGATACGAATCAAGCGCCGTATACAAGAAAGACGAAGCGCTGCCTCAGAGAGCTCCACCAGAGGATCCTGTTCTGTACCATGACATTACTACATATCCTGGCTCAAGACTGCCACATGCATGGTACGCCTCAAAAAAATAAACAGTACAGCCCCTATCTTCGGGGATTGCGCTAATTTGGGTCTTTTCCCCAGGCTTAATAAGAGATGTCCTGAACAACCGATTAGCACAATCGATTTGGCTGGGCATGGTGCTTTCTGTCTGTAAGTCGAGACAATGTCGGAGGGCTTTCAGCTCCGACTCTGGCTAGTCTATGTCACGTCATCTCCATGCAGCGCTGACTCTTTTGTCTTTGAATCCAGGCTCACGGGCGTCGGAGGCCAGTCTTGGAAGGACGCAGCCGCCGAGACAAGTCGAAGTCTGGGTATCACCATCAACTCATACAGCATTGGGTGGAAGCAAGATTGGTAAATCATCATTTCTGGCAAATCAAGACAGTCTTCCACATTCACTGACCATTTTTTTGCAGGGAGGACGTGTATGGGGATTGGGAGAGACGGAGAGAGATTGAAGAGGACGGCTGCGTCTTGGTTCGTCCAGATCGAACGGTTTGTTGGAGAAGCATGACCATGCGCGAAGATTGCCAGGCAGCTCTCCTGCGAGTACTCGGTTCGGTACTTGGGCGGGCAAACTGATTGGCCATGGAGGCTGTATTGGAGAAGCAGTAGAGAACCTCTGACTATCAATATGCCTGGATCCAACCCTTCCAGATCAGTTGAGACATCGATACACCAAATAATACTCGAATGGCAAGAACGACCCAAAAAGGGGGCAGAATGAGTGAATGACAAAAAAAATACAAAAAAGATATCAAGGCCATTACCTTCTACAAGCATTGTCGCAAGTTGATGACTGCTTCAGAAAGGGCAAAAAGATGGAGCTGTAAGCTTGGGAATCTAACCCAACTCAACCGCAATTGATACCAGTGATTGGTGTTTTTGCATCAGCCGTGAATCGAACTGTAATCATTATTAGATTTAAATCTTGACCACAGGATCGTTACGAAGCAACATACCACGGGGCTAGCCGACTCAGCCTATGGCAACGGCTAATTTTACCACTAAACCACTGAAGCTCGTAATGGGATGGTCGTTGCAACTTTCACAACGTATATGATGATTTCAAATTCCAGCATTGGGCCAGCGTCTTGGCATCGTTCACCCCACTACCGTAGAGGAGATAGTGGCGGTGGAAGAGACCGAGATCGATCCCGCTCCCCGAGCAGGCATCGTTCATCCTACTACCGCAAAGGAGACGATGGCGGTGGAAGAGGCCAAGATCGAGCCCGCTC